>NW_027275886.1:809117-834213 GCF_030028105.1 Mobula birostris
TATCTGTGGGAGGGGGGTAATTGTCCATGTTTCATGTTTATGTCCAGTGATTATTGGAGGTAATTGTCCATGTTTCATGTTTATGTCCAGTGGTCGTTGGGGGATAATTGTCTATGTTTCATGTTTATGTCCAGTATCTGTGGGGGGGGGGGGGGAATTGTATAATGTTTCATGTTTATGTCCAGTATCTGTGGGGGGGGAATTGTCCATGTTTCATGTTTATGTCCAGTATCTGTGTGTGGGGATAGTTCTCCATGTTTCATGTTTATGTCCAGTATCTGTGTGTGGGGGTAATTGTCCATGTTTCATGTTTATGTCCATTGTTTGTTGGGGATAAACTGTCCATGTTTCATCTTTATATCTAGTATCTGTGGGGGTTAATTCTCCATGTTTCATGTTTATGTCCAGTATCTGTGGGGGGGAATTGTCCATGTTTCATGTTTATGTCCAGTATCTGTGGGGGGTAATTCTCCATGTTTCAGGTTTATGTCCAGTATCTGTGGGGGGGTAGGGGTAATTGTCCATGTTTCATGTTTATGTCCTAATATCGGTGTGTGGGGGTATATTACCCATGCTTCATGTTTATGTCCAGTATTTGTGGGGAGGGGGAATTGTCCATGTTTCATGTTTATGTCCAGTATCTGGTGGTGTGGAGGTAATTGTCCATGTTTCATGTCGATGTCCAGTATCTGTGGGGGGGGGGGGGCGGTAATTGTCCATGTTTTCATGTTTATGTCCAGTATCTGCGGGGTGTGGGGGGTAATTGTCCATGTTTCATGTTTATGTCCAGTATCTGTGGGGGGGAGGAAATTGTCCATGTTTCCTGCTTATGTCCAGTATCTCTGGAGGGCAATTGTCCATGTTTAATGTTCATGTCTAATATCGGTGTGTGGGGTAATTGTCCATCTTTCATGCTTATGTCCAGTATCTGTGGGGGGGGAATTGTCCATCTTTCATGTTTATGTCCAGTATCTGGGGGGGGGTAGGGGTAATTGTCCATGTTTCCTGCTCATGTCCAGTATCTGTGGAGGGCAATTGTCCATGTCTAATGTTCATGTTCAGTGTCTGTGGGGGGGGAGCAATTTCATGTTTATGTCCAGTATCTGTGTGTGGGGTAATTCTCCATGTTTCATGTTTACCTCCAGTATCTAAGGGGGTAATTGTCCATGTTTCATGTCTATGTCCAGTATCTGTGGGGGGGGGAGGAAATGTCCGTGTTTATTGTTCATGTCCAGTATCCGTGAGGGGTAATTGTCCATGTTTCATGTTTATGGTCCAGTATCTGTGGAGGGCAATTGTCCATGTTTTAATGTTCATGTTCAGTATCTGTGGGGGGGAGCAATTTCATGTTTTATGTCCAGCATCTGTGTGTGGGGATAATTCTCCATGTTTCATTTTTATGTCCAGTATCTGTGGGGGTAATTGTCCACGTTTCATGTTTACGTCCAGTATCTGTGGGGGGTGGAGAGGAATTGTCCACGTTTCATGCTTATGTCCAGTACCTGTGGGGGGGGGGGGGGAATTGTCCATGTTTCATGTTTATAATCCAGTATCTGTGGGGGGCAATTGTCCCATGTTTAATGTTCATGTTCAGTATCAGTAGAAGGGAGCAATTTCATGTTTATGTCCAGTATCTGTGTGTGGGGATAATTGTCCATGTTTCATGTTTATGTCCAGTATCTGTGGGGATAATTGTCCATGTTTCATGTTTATGTCCAGTGTTTGTTGGAGCTAACTGTCCATGTTTCATGTTTATATCCAGTATCTGTGGGGGGGGTAATTCTCCATGTTTGATATTTATATCTAGTATCTGTGGGGGGGGGGGGGAGAAATTGTCCATGTTTCTTGTTTATGGCCAGTATTTGTGTGGGGGGCAATTGTCCATGTTTAATATTCATGTTCAATATCTGTGGGAGGGGAGTAATTTCATGTTTATGTTCAGTATCCGTGGGGGAGGAATTGTCCATGTTCCATGTTTATGTCCCAGTATCTGGGGGGGTAATTGTCCATGTTTAATGTTTATGTCCAGTGTTTGTTGGGGACAATTGTCCATGTTTAATGCTCATGTCCAGTATCTGTGGGGAGGAGGAATTGTCCATGCTTCATGTTTATGTCCAGTATCTGTGCGGGGGGAATTGTCCATGTTTCATGTTTATGTCCAGTATCCAAGGGAGTTAATTGTCCATGTTTCATGTTTATGTCCAGTATCTGTGGGGGTTAATTCTCCATGTTTTTAGTTTATGTCCAGTATCTGGGGGGGTAGGGGTAATTGTACATGTTTCATGTTTATGTCCAGTATCTGGTGGTGTGGGAGTAATTGTCCATGTTTCATGTCGATATCCAGTATCTGTGGGGGAGAGTAATTGTCCATGTTTCATGTTTATGTCCAGTGGTTGTTGGAGGTAATTGTCCATGTTTCATGTTTATGTCCAGTGGTCGTTGGGGGTAATTGTCCATGTTTCCTGCTCATGTCCAGTATCTGTGGAGGGCAATTGTCCATGTCTAATGTTCTTATTCAGTGTCTGTGGGGGGGAGCAATTTCATGTTTATGTCCAGTATCTGTGTGTGGGGATAATTCTCCATGTTTCATGTTTATCTCCAGAATCTACAGGGGTAATAGTCCATGTTTCATGTTTATGTCCAGTATCTGTGGGGGGTAATTGTCTATGTTTCATGTTTATGTCCAGTATCTGTAGGGGGGGGGAATTGTCCATGCTTCAAGTTTATGTCCAGTATCTGTGGGGGGGAATTGTCCCATGTTTCATGTTTATGTCCACTGTTTGTTGGGGATAACTGTCCATGTTTCATCTTTATATCTAGTATCTGTGGGGGTTAATTCTCCATGTTTCATGTTTATGTCCAGTATCTGTGGGGGGTAATTGTCCATGTTTCATGTTTATGTCCAGTATCTGTGGGGGGTAATTCTCCATGTTTCAGGTTTATGTCCAGTATCTGTGGGGGGTAATTGTCCATGTTTCAGGTTTATGTCCAGTATCTGGGGGGGTAGGGGTAATTGTCCATGTTTCAAGTTTCTGTCTAATATCGGTGTGTGGGGGTATTTACCCATGCTTCATGTTTATGTCCAGTATTTGTGGGGAGAGGGAATTGTCCACGTTTCATGTTTATGTCCAGTATCTGGTGGTGTGGGGGTAATTGTCCATGGTTCATGTCGATGTCCAGTATCTGTGGGGGGGGGGGGCGGGTAATTGTCCATGTTTCATGTTTATGTCCAGTATCTGCGGGGTGTGGGGGGTAATTGTCCATGTTTAATGTTTATGTCCAGTATCTGTGGGGGGGGGGTAATTGTCCATGTTTCATGTTCATATCCAGTATCTGTGGGGGGGAGGAATTGTCCATGTTTCCTGCTTATGTCCAGTATCTCGAGAGGGCAATTGTCCATGTTTAATGTTCATGTTCAGTATCTGTGGGGGGGAGCAATTTCATGTTTATGTCCAGCATCTGTGTGTGGGGATAATTCTCCATGTTTCATTTTTATGTCCAGTATCTGTGGGGGGTAATTGTCCACGTTTCATGTTTACGTCCAGTATCTGTGGGGGGGTGGAGAGGAATTGTCCACGTTTCATGCTTATGTCCAGTACCTGTGGGGGGGGGGGGGGGGAATTGTCCATGTTTCATGTTTATAATCCAGTATCTGTGGGGGGGCAATTGTCCATGTTTAATGTTCATGTTCAGTATCAGTAGAAGGGAGCAATTTCATGTTTATGTCCAGTAATCTGTGTATGGGGATAATTGTCCATGTTTCATGTTTATGTCCAGTATCTGTGGGGATAATTGTCCATGTTTCATGTTTATGTCCAGTGTTTGTTGGGGCTAACTGTCCATGTTTCATGTTTATATCCAGTATCTGTGGGGGGGTAATTCTCCATGTTTGATATTTATGTCTAGTATCTGTGGGGGGGGGGGGGGCGGAGAAGTTGTCCATGTTTCTTGTTTATGGCCAGTATTTGTGTGGGGGGCAATTGTCCATGTTTAATATTCATGTTCAATATCTGTGGGAGGGGAGATAATTTCATGTTTATGTTCAGTATCCGTGGGGGGAGGAATTGTCCATGTTCCATGTTTATGTCCAGTATCTGGGGGGGGTAATTGTCCATGTTTAATGTTTATGTCCAGTGTTTGTTGGGGACAATTGTCCATGTTTAATGCTCATGTCCAGTATCTGTGGGGGGGGAGGAATTGTCCATGCTTCATGTTTATGTCCAGTATCTGTGGGGGGGGGGAATTGTCCATGTTTTCATGTTTATGTCCAGTATCCAAGGGAGTTAATTGTCCATGTTTCATGTTTATGTCCAGTATCTGTGGGGGTTAATTCTCCATGTTTTTAGTTTATGTCCAGTATCTGGGGGGGGTAGGGGTAATTGTACATGTTTCATGTTTATGTCCAGTATCTGGTGGTGTGGGAGTAATTGTCCATGTTTCATGTCGATATCCAGTATCTGTGGGGGGAGGGGTAATTGTCCATGTTTCATGTTTATGTCCAGTGGTTGTTGGAGGTAATTGTCCATGTTTTCATGTTTATGTCCAGTGGTCGTTGGGGGTAATTGTCCATGTTTCCTGCTCATGTCCAGTATCTGTGGAGGGCAATTGTCCATGTCTAATGTTCTTGTTCAGTGTCTGTGGGGGGGAGCAATTTCATGTTTATGTCCAGTATCTGTGTGTGGGGATAATTCTCCATGTTTCATGTTTATCTCCAGAATCTAAGGGGGTAATAGTCCATGTTTCATGTTTATGTCCAGTATCTGTGGAGGGGTAATTGTCTATGTTTCATGTTTATGTCCAGTATCTGTAGGGGGGGGGGGGGAATTGTCCATGCTTCAAGTTTATGTCCAGTATCTGTGGGGGGGAATTGTCCATGTTTCATGTTTATGTCCAGTATCTGTATGTGGGGGACAGTATTCCATGTTTCATGTTAATGTCCAGTATCTGTGTGTGGGGGTAATTGTCCATGTTTCATGTTTATGTCCATTGTTTGTTGGGGATAACTGTCCATGTTTCATCTTTATATCTAGTATCTGTGGGGGTTAATTCTCCATGTTTCATGTTTATGTCCAGTATCTGTGGGGGGTAATTGTCCATGTTTCATGTTTATGTCCAGTATCTGTGGGGGGTAATTCTCCATGTTTCAGGTTTATGTCCAGTATCTGCGGGTGTGGGGGGTAATTGTCCATGTTTAATGTTTATGTCCAGTATCTGTGGGGGGGGGGCGGTAATTGTCCATGTTTCATGTTCATGTCCAGTATCTGTGGGGGGGAGGAATTGTCCATGTTTCCTGCTTATGTCCAGTATCTCTAGAGGGCAATTGTCAATGTTTAATGTTCATGTCTAATATCGGTCAGTGTGTGGGGTAATTGTCCATGTTTCATGCTTATGTCCAGTATCTGTGGGGGGGAATTGTCCCATCTTTCATGTTTATGTCCAGTATCTGAGGGGGTAGGGGTAATTGTCCATGTTTCAAGTTTATGTCCGTATCTGGGGGGGTAGGGGTAATTGTCCATGTTTCATGTTTATGTCCCAGTATCTGGGGGGGTAGGGGTAATTGTCCATGTTTCAAGTTTATGTCTAATATCGGTGTGTGGGGTATTTGCCCATGCTTCATGTTTATGTCCCAGTATTTGTGGGGAGAGGGAAATTGTCCACGTTTCATGATTATGTCCAGAATCTAGTGGTGCGGGGGGTAATTGTCCATGGTTCATGTCGATGTCCAGTATCTGTGGGGGGGGGGGGGGCGGTAATTGTCCATGTTTCATGTTTATGTCCAGTATCTGCGGGTGTGGGGGGTAATTGTCCATGTTTAATGTTTATGTCCAGTATCTGTGGGGGGGGGGGGTAATTGTCCATGTTTCATGTTCATGTCCAGTATCTGTGGGGGGGAGGAATTGTCCATGTTTCCTGCTTATGTCCAGTATCTCTAGAGGGCAATTGTCAATGTTTAATGTTCATGTCTAATATCGGTGTGTGTGGGGTAATTGTCCATGTTTCATGCTTATGTCCAGTATCTGTGGGGGGGGAATTGTCCATGTTTCATGTTTATGTCCAGTAGCTGGTGGTGTGGGGGGTAATTGTCCATGTTTCATGTCGATATCCAGTATCTGTGGGAGAGGGGGGTAATTGTCCATGTTTCATGTTTATGTCCAGTGATTATTGGAGGTAATTGTCCATGTTTCATGTTTATGTCCAGTGGTCGTTGGGGATAATTGTCTATGTTTCATGTTTATGTCCAGTATCTGTAGGGGGGGTGGGGGAATTGTCCATGTTTCATGTTTATGTCCAGTATCTGTGGGGGGGGAATTGTCCATGTTTCATGTTTATGTCCAGTATCTGTGTGTGGGGATAGTTCTCCATGTTTCATGTTTATGTCCAGTATCTGTGTGTGGGGGTAATTGTCCATGTTTCATGTTTATGTCCATTGTTTGTTGGGGATAACTGTCCATGTTTCATCTTTATATCTAGTATCTGTGGGGGTTAATTCTCCATGTTTCATGTTTATGTCCAGTATCTGTGGGGGGTAATTTTCCATGTTTCAGGTTTATGTCCAGTATCTGTGGGGGGGTAGGGGGTAATTGTCCATGTTTCATGTTTATGTCTAATATCGGTGTGTGGGGTATTTACCCATGCTTCATGTTTATGTCCAGTATCTGGTGGTGTGGGGGGTAATTGTCCATGTTTCATGTCGATGTCCAGTATCTGTGGGGGGGGGGGTAATTGTCCATGTTTCATGTTTATGTCCAGTATCTGCGGGTGTGGGGGGTAATTGTCCATGTTTCATGTTTATGTCCAGTATCTGTGGGGGGAGGAATTGTCCATGTTTCCTGCTTATGTCCAGTATCTCTGGAGGGCAATTGTCCATGTTTAATGTTCATGTCTAATATCGGTGTGTGGGGTAATTTTCCATCTTTCATGGCTTATGTCCAGTATCTGTGGGGGGGAATTGTCCATCTTTCATGTTTATGTCCAGTATCTGGGGGGGGTAGGGGTAATTGTCCATGTTTCCTGCTCATGTCCAGTATCTGTGGAGGGCAATTGTCCATGTCTAATGTTCATGTTCAGTGTCTGTGGGGGGGGAGCAATTTCATGTTTATGTCCAGTATCTGTGTGTGGGGTAATTCTCCATGTTTCATGTTTACCTCCAGTATCTAAGGGGGTAATTGTCCATGTTTCATGTCTATGTCCAGTATCTGTGGGGGGGGGGAGGAAATGTCCGTGTTTATTGTTCATGTCCAGTATCCATGAGGGGTAATTGTCCATGTTTCATGTTTATGTCCAGTATCTGTGGAGGGCAATTGTCCATGTTTAATGTTCATGTTCAGTATCTGTGGGGGGGAGCAATTTCATGTTTATGTCCAGCATCTGTGTGTGGGGATAATTCTCCATGTTTCATTTTTATGTCCAGTATCTGTGGGGGTAATTGTCCACGTTTCATGTTTACGTCCAGTATCTGTGGGGGGGTGGAGAGAGGAATTGTCCACGTTTCATGCTTATGTCCAGTACCTGTGGGGGGGGGGGGGGGGAATTGTCCATGTTTCATGTTTATAATCCAATATCTGTGGGGGGCAATTGTCCATGTTTAATGTTCATGTTCAGTATCAGTAGAAGGGAGCAATTTCATGTTTATGTCCAGTATCTGTGTGTGGGGATAATTGTCCCATGTTTCATGTTTATGTCCAGTATCTGTGGGGATAATTGTCCATGTTTCATGTTTATGTCCAGTGTTTGTTGGGGCTAACTGTCCATGTTTCATGTTTATATCCAGTATCTGTGGGGGGTAATTCTCCATGTTTGATATTTATATCTAGTATCTGTGGGGGGGGGGGGGCAGAGAAATTGTCCATGTTTCTTGTTTATGGCCAGTATTTGTGTGGGGGGCAACTGTCCATGTTTAAATATTCATGTTCAATATCTGTGGGAGGGAGTAATATCATGTTTATGTTCAGTATCCGTGGGGGAGGAATTGTCCATTGTTCCATGTTTTATGTCCAGTATCTGGGGGGGGTAATTGTCCATGTTTAATGTTTATGTCCAGTGTTTGTTGGGGACAATTGTCCATGTTTAATGCTCATGTCCAGTATCTGTGGGGGGGAGGAATTGTCCATGCTTCATGTTTATGTCCAGTATCTGTGGGGGGGGGAATTGTCCATGTTTCATGTTTATGTCCAGTATCCAAGGGAGTTAATTGTCCATGTTTCATGTTTATGTCCAGTATCTGTGGGGGTTAATTCTCCATGTTTTTAGTTTATGTCCAGTATCTGGGGGGGTAGGGGTAATTGTACATGTTTCATGTTTATGTCCAGTATCTGGTGGTTGTGGGAGTAATTGTCCATGTTTCATGTCGATATCCAGTATCTGTGGGGGGGGCGGGTAATTGTCCATGTTTCATGTTTATGTCCAGTGGTTGTTGGAGGTAATTGTCCATGTTTCATGTTTATGTCCAGTGGTCGTTGGGGGGTAATTGTCCATGTTTCCTGCTCATGTCCAGTATCTGTGGAGGGCAATTGTCCATGTCTAATGTTCTTGTTCAGTGTCTGTGGGGGGGAGCAATTTCATGTTTATGTCCAGTATCTGTGTGTGGGGATAATTCTCCATGTTTCATGTTTATCTCCAGAATCTACGGGGGTAATAGTCCATGTTTCATGTTTATGTCCAGTATCTGTGGGGGGGTAATTGTCTATGTTTCATGTTTATGTCCAGTATCTGTAGGGGGGGGGGAATTGTCCATGCTTCAAGTTTATGTCCAGTATCTGTGGGGGGGAATTGTCCATGTTTCATGTTTATGTCCATTGTTTGTTGGGGATAACTGTCCATGTTTCATCTTTATATCTAGTATCTGCGGGGGTTAATTCTCCATGTTTCTGTTTATGTCCAGTATCTGTGGGGGGTAATTGTCCATGTTTCATGTTTATGTCCAGTATCTGTGGGGGGTAATTCTCCATGTTTCAGGTTTATGTCCAGTATCTGTGGGGGGTAATTGTCCATGTTTCAGGTTTATGTCCAGTATCTGGGGGGGTAGGGGTAATTGTCCATGTTTCAAGTTTATGTCTAATATCGGTGTGTGGGGTATTTACCCATGCTTCATGTTTATGTCCAGTATTTGTGGGGAGAGGGAATTGTCCACGTTTCATGCTTATGTCCAGTACCTGTGGGGGGGGGGGGGGGGAATTGTCCATGTTTCATGTTTATAATCCAGTATCTGTGGGGGGCAATTGTCCATGTTTAATGTTCATGTTCAGTATCAGTAGAAGGGAGCAATTTCATGTTTATGTCCAGTATCTGTGTGTGGGGATAATTGTCCATGTTTCATGTTTATGTCCAGTATCTGTGGGGATAATTGTCCATGTTTCATGTTTATGTCCAGTGTTTGTTGGGGCTAACTGTCCATGTTTCATGTTTATATCCAGTATCTGTGGGGGGGTAATTCTCCATGTTTGATATTTATGTCCAGTATCTGTGGGGGGGAATTGTCCATGTTTCATGTTTATGTCCAGTATCTGTATGTGGGGACAGTATTCCATGTTTCATGTTAATGTCCAGTATCTGTGTGTGGGGGTAATTGTCCATGTTTCATGTTTTATGTCCATTGTTTGTTGGGGATAACTGTCCATGTTTCATCTTTATATCTAGTATCTGTGGGGGTTAATTCTCCATGTTTCATGTTTATGTCCAGTATCTGTGGGGGGTAATTGTCCATGTTTCATGTTTATGTCCAGTATCTGTGGGGGGTAATTCTCCATGTTTCAGGTTTATGTCCAGTATCTGTGGGTGTGTGGGGGTAATTGTCCATGTTTAATGTTTATGTCCAGTATCTGTGGGGGGGGGGTAATTGTCCATGTTTCATGTTCATGTCCAGTATCTGTGGGGGGGAGGAATTGTCCATGTTTCCTGCTTATGTCCAGTATCTCTAGAGGGCAATTGTCAATGTTTAATGTTCATGTCTAATATCGGTGTGTGGGGTAATTGTCCATGTTTCATGCTTATGTCCAGTATCTGTGGGGGGGAATTGTCCATCTTTCATGTTTATGTCCAGTATCTGAGGGGGGTAGGGGTAATTGTCCATGTTTCAAGTTTATGTCCGTATCTGGGGGGGGTAGGGGTAATTGTCCATGTTTCATGTTTATGTCCCAGTATCTGTGGGAGGGGGGTAATTGTCCATGTTTCATGTTTATGTCCAGTGATTGTTGGAGGTAATTGTCCATGTTTCATGTTTATGTCCAGTGGTCGTTGGGGATAATTGTCTATGTTTTCATGTTTATGTCCAGTATCTGTAGGGGGGGGGGTAATTGTCCATGTTTCATGTTTATGTCCATTGTTTGTTGGGGATAACTGTCCATGTTTCATCTTTATATCTAGTATCTGTGGGGGTTAATTCTCCATGTTTCATGTTTATGTCCAGTATCTGTGGGGGGGGAATTGTCCCATGTTTCATGTTTATGTCCAGTATCTGTGGGGGGGTAATTCTCCATGTTTCAGGTTTATGTCCAGTATCTGTGGGGGGTAGGGGTAATTGTCCATGTTTCATGTTTATGTCTAATATCGGTGTGTGGGGTATTTACCCATGCTTCATGTTTATGTCCAGTATTTGTGGGGAGAGGGGTAATTGTCCATGTTTCATGTTTATGTCCAGTATCTGGTGGTGTGGGGGTAATTGTCCATGTTTCATGTCGATGTCCAGTATCTGTGGGGGGGGGGATAATTGTCCATGTTTCATGTTCATGTCCAGTATCTGTGGGGGGGAGGAATTGTCCATGTTTCCTGCTTATGTCCAGTATCTCTGGAGGGCAATTGTCCATGTTTAATGTTCATGTCTAATATCGGTGTGTGTGGGGTAATTGTCCATCTTTCATGCTTATGTCCAGTATCTGTGGGGGGGGAATTGTCCATCTTTCATGTTTATGTCCAGTATCTGGGGGGGTAGGGGTAATTGTCCATGTTTCAAGTTTATGTCCATATCTGGGGGGGTAGGGGTAATTGTCCATGTTTCATGTTTATGTCCAGTAGCTGGTGGTGTGGGGGTAATTGTCCATGTTTCATGTCGATATCCAGTATCTGTGGGAGGGGGGTAATTGTCCATGCTTCATGTTTATGTCCAGTGATTGTTGGAGGTAATTGTCCATGTTTCATGTTTATGTCTAATATCGGTTGTGTGGGGTATTTACCCATGCTTCATGTTTATGTCCAGTATTTGTGGGGAGGGGGAATTGTCCATGTTTTCATGTTTATGTCCAGTATCTGGTGGTGTGGGGGTAATTGTCCATGTTTCATGTCGATGTCCAGTATCTGTGGGGGGGGGCGGTAATTGTCCATGTTTCATGTTTATGTCCAGTATCTGCGGGTGTGGGGGGTAATTGTCCATGTTTCATGTTTATGTCCAGTAGCTGGTGGTAGTGTGGGGGTAATTGTCCATGTTTCATGTCGATATCCAGTATCTGTGGGAGGGGGGTAATTGTCCATGCTTCATGTTTATGTCCAGTGATTGTTGGAGGTAATTGTCCATGTTTCATGTTTATGTCTAATATCAGTGTGTGGGGTATTTACCCATGCTTCATGTTTATGTCCAGTATTTGTGGGGAGGGGGAATTGTCCATGTTTCATGTTTATGTCCAGTATCTGGTGGTAGTGGGGGTAATTGTCCATGTTTCATGTCGATGTCCAGTATCTGTGGGGGGGGGGGATAATTGTCCATGTTTCATGTTCATGTCCAGTATCTATGGGGGGGGAGGAATTGTCCATGTTTCCTGCTTATGTCCAGTATCTCTGGAGGGGCAATTGTCCATGTTTAATGTTCATGTCTAATATCGGTGTGTGGGGTAATTGTCCATCTTTCATGATTATGTCCAGTATCTGTGGGGGGGGAATTGTCCATCTTTCATGTTTATGTCCAGTATCTGGGGGGGGTAGGGGTAATTGTCCATGTTTCAAGTTTATGTCCATATCTGGGGGGGTAGGGGTAATTGTCCATGTTTCATGTTTATGTCCAGTATCTGTGGGAGGGGGGTAATTGTCCATGTTTTCATGTTTATGTCCAGTGATTGTTTGTTTATGTCCAGTGGTCGTTGGGGATAATTGTCCATGTTTCCTGCTCATGTCCAGTATCTGTGGAGGGCAATTGTCCATGTCTAATGTTCATGTTCAGTGTCTGTGGGGGGGAGCAATTTCATGTTTATGTCCGGTATCTGTGTGTGGGGATAATTCTCCATGTTTCATGTTTATCTCCAGTATCTAAGGGGGTTATTGTCCATGTTTCATGTTTACGTCCAGTGTTTGTTAGGTTAATTGTCCACGTTTCATGTTTATGTCCAGTATCTGTGGGGGGTGGAGAGGAATTGTCCACGTTTCATGCTTATGTCCAGTACCTGTGGGGGGGGGGGGGGAATTGTCCATGTTTCATGTTTATAATCCAGTATCTGTGGGGGGCAATTGTCCATGTTTAATGTTCATGTTCAGTATCAGTGGAAGGGAGCAATTTCATGTTTATGTCCAGTATCTGTGTGTGGGGATAATTGTCCATGTTTCATGTTTATGTCCAGTATCTGTGGGGGTAATTGTTCATGTTTCGTGTTTATGTCCAGTGTTTGTTGGGGCTAACTGTCCATGTTTCATGATTATATCCAGTATCTGTGGGGGGTAATTCTCCATGTTTGATATTTATGTCTAGTATCTGTGGGGGGGGGGGGGCGCGGAGAAATTGTCCATGTTTCTTGTTTATGGCCAGTATTTGTGTGGGGGGGCAATTGTCCATGTTTAATATTCATGTTCATTACCTGTGGGAGGGAGCAATTTCATGTTTATGTCCAGTATCCATGGGGGATAATTTGTCCATGTTCCATGTTTATGTCCAGTATCTGTGGGGGTAATTGTCCATATTTAATGTTTATGTCCAGTGTTTGTTGGGGGCAATTGTCCATGTTTAATGCTCATGTCCAGTATCTGTGGGGGGGAGGAATTGTCCATGTTTCATGTTTATGTCCAGTATCCGTGGGGGTTAATTCTCCATGTTTCAAGTTTATGTCCAGTATCTGGGGGGGTAGTGTAATTGTACATGTTTCATGTTTATGTCCAGTATCTGGTGGTGTGGGGGTAATTGTCCATGTTTCATGTTGATATCCAGTATCTGTGGGGGGGGGGGGGGGGGGTAATTGTCCATGTTTCATGTTTATGTCCAGTGGTCGTTGGGGATAATTGTCCATGTTTCCTGCTCATGTCCAGTATCTGTGGAGGGCAATTGTCCATGTCTAATGTTCATGTTCAGTGTCTGTGGGGGGGGAGTAATTTCATGTTTATGTCCAGTATCTGTGTGTGGGGATAATTCTCCATGTTTCATGTTTATCTCCAGAATCTAAGGGGGTAATTGTCCATGTTTCATGTTTATGTCCAGTATCTGTGGGGGGTAATTGTCTATGTTTCATGTTTATGTCCAGTATCTGTAGGGGGGGGGAAATTGTCCATATTTCAAGTTTATGTCCAGTATCTGTGGGGTGTAATTGTCCATGTTTGATATTTATGTCCAGTATCGGTGGGGGCAATTGTCGATGTTTCTTCTTCATGTCCAGTATCTGTGGGGGGGTTAATTGTCCATGATTCATGATTATGTCCACAATCTGTGGAGATAGTTGTTTATGTTTCATGTTTATATCCAGTATTTGTGGGGGTTAATTCTCCATGTTTCAGGTTTATGTCCAGTATCTGGGGGGGTAGGGGTAATTGTCCATGTTTCATGCTTATGTCTAATATCGGTGTGTGGGGGTATTTACCCATGCTTCATGTTTATGTCCAGTATCTGTGGGGGGGGGGAATTGTCCATGTTTCATGTTTATGTCCAGTATCTGTGGGGGGCAATTCTCCACGTCTAATGTTCATGTTCAGTGTCTGTGGGGGGGAGCAATTTCATGTTTATGTCCAGTATCTGTGTGTGGGGATAGTTCTCCATGTTTCATGTTTATGTCCAGTATCTGTGGGGGGAATTGTCCATGTTTCATGTTTATGTCCAGTATCTGTGGGGGGTAATTGTCCATGTTTCATGTTTATGTCCAGTATCTGTGGGGGGGCGGGGGAATTGTCCATGCTTCATGTTTATGTCCAGTATCTGTGGGGGGGAATTGTCCATGTTTCATGTTTATGTCTAGTATCGGTGGGGGCAATTGTCGATGTTTCTTGTTCATGTCCAGTATCTCTGGGGGGTAATTCTCCATGTTTCAGGTTTATGTCCAGTATCTGGGGGGGTAGGGGTAATTGTCCATGTTTAATGTTTATGTCTACTATCTGGTGGTGTGGGGGTAATTGTCCATGTTTCATGTCGATGCCCAGTATCTGTGGGGGGGGGGTAATTGTCCATGTTTCATGTTTATATCCAGTATCTGTGGGGGGCAATGTCCATGTTTAATATTCATGTCCAGTATCTGTGGGGGGGAATTGTCCATGTTTCATGTTTATGTCAAATATCCGAGGGAGTTAATTGTCCATGTTTCATGTTTATATCCAGTATCCGAGGGAGTTAATTGTCCATGTTTCATGTTTATATCCAGTATCTGTGGGGGGCAATGTCCATGTTTAATATTCATGTCCAGTATCTGTGGGGGGGAGGAAATGTCCGTGTTTCATGTTTATGTCCAGTATCTGTGGGGGGTAATTGTCCATGTTTCGTGTTTATGTCCGGTATCTGTGGGGGCAATTGTCCATGTTTCATGTTCATGTTCAGTATCTGTGGGGGGGGAGCAATTTCATGTTTATGTCCAGCATCTGTGTGTGGGGATAATTCTCCAGGTTTCACTTTTATATCCAGTATCTGTGGGGGAAATTGTGCATGTTTCATGTTTATGTCCAGTATCTGTGGGGGGTGGAGATGAATTGTCCACGTTTCATGCTTATGTCCAGTATCTGTTGGGGGGGGGGAATTGTCCATGTTTCATGTTTATAATCCAGTATCCGTGGGGGGTAATTGTCCATGTTTCATGTTTATGTCCAGTATCTCGGGGGGGGATTGTCCACGTTTCATGTTTATGGTCAGGATCTGTGGGGTGTAATTGTCCATGTTTCATATTTATGTCCAGTATCGGTGGGGGCAATTGTCGATGTTTTTTCTTCCTGTCCAGTATCTGTGGGGGGGTTAATTGTCCATGATTCATGATTATGTCCACAATCCGTGGAGATAATTGTTTATGTTTCATGTTTATATCCAGTATTTGTGGGGGTTAATTCTCCATGTTTCAGGTTTATGTCCAGTATCTGGGGGGGTAGGGGTAATTGTCCATGTTTAATGTTTATGTCTAATATCTGGTGGTCTGGGGGTAATTGTCCATGTTTCATGTCGATGTCCAGTATCTGTGGGGGGGGGGAATTGTCCATGTTTCATGTTTATATCCAGTATCTGTGGGGGGCAGTGTTCATGTTTAATGTTCATGTCCAGTATCTGTGGGAGGCAATTGTCCATGATTAATGTTCATGTTCAGTGTCTGTGGGGGGAGCAACTTCATGTTTATGTCCAGTATCTGTGTGTGGGGATAATTCTATATGTGTCATGTTTACTTCCAGCAACTGTGGGGGGTAATTGTCCACATTTAATGTTTATGTCCAGTGTTTGTTGGCAGTAATTCTCCATGTTTAATGTTTATATCCAGTATCTGTGGGGGGCAATTGTCCATGTTTAATGCTCATGTCCAGTATCTGTGGGGGGGAGGAATTGTCCATGCTTCATGTTTATGTCCAGTATCTGTGGGGAGGAATTGTCCATGTTTCATGTTTATATTCAGTATCCGAGGGAGTTAATTGTCCATGTTTCATGTTTATGTCCAGTATCTGTGGAGGTTAATTCTCCATGTTTCAAGTTTATGTCCAGTATCTGGGGGGGTAGGGGTAATTGTACATGTTTCATGTTTATATCCAGTATCTGGTGGTGTGGGGGTAATTGTCCATGTTTCATGTCGATATCCAGTATCTGTGGGGGGGGGGGGTAATTGTCCATGTTTCATGTTTATGTCCAGTGGTCGTTGGGGGTAATTGTCCATGTTTCCTGCTCATATCCAGTATCTGTGGAGGGCAATTGTCCATGTCTAATGTTCATGTTCAGTGTCTGTGGGGGGGAGCAATTTCATGTTTATGTCCAGTATCTGTGTGTAGGGATAATTCTCCATGTTTCATGTTTATCTCCAGAATCTAAGGGGGTAATTGTCCATGTTTCATGTTTATGTCCAGTATCTGTAGGGGGGGGGGGGAAATTGTCCATGCTTCAAGTTTATGTCCTGTATCTGTGGGAGGGAATTGTCCATGTTTCATGTTTATGTGCAGTATTGGAGGGAGTTAATTGTCCATGTTTCATGTTTATGTCCAGTATCTCGGGGGGGGATTGTCCACGTTTCATGTTTATGTCCAGTATCCGTGGGGTGTAATTGTCCACGTTTCATATTTATGTCCAGTATCGGTGGGGGCAATTGTCGATGTTTCTTCTTCATGTCCAGTATCTGTGGGGGGGTTAATTGTCCATGATTCATGATTATGTCCACAATCTGTGGAGATAATTGTTTATGTTTCATGTTTATATCCAGTATTTGTGGGGGTTAATTCTCCATGTTTCAGGTTTATGTCCAGTATCTGGGGGGGTAGGGGTAATTGTCCATGTTTCATGCTTATGTCTAATATCGGTGTGTGGGGTATTTACCCATGCTTCATGTTTATGTCCAGTATCTGTGGGGGGCAATTGTCCATGTTTAATGTTCACGTCCAGTATCTGTACGGGGGGGGGGGGAGGAATTGCCCATGTTTCCTGCTCATGTCCAGTATCTGTGGAGGGCAATTGTCCATGTCTAATGTTCATGTTCAGTGTCTGTGGGGGGGAGCAATTTCATGTTTATGTCCAGTATCTGTGTGTGGGGATAGTTCTCCATGTTTCATGTTTATGTCCAGTATCTGTGTGTGGGGGTAATTGTCCATGTTTCATGTTTATGTCCATTGTTTGTTGGGGATAACTGTCCATGTTTCATCTTTATATCCAGTATCTGTGGGAGGTAATTGTCCATTTTTCATGTTTATGTCCAGTATCTGTGGGGGGGGGGAATTGTCCATGCTTCATGTTTATGTCCAGTATCTGTGGGGGGGAATTGTCCATGTTTCATGTTTATGTCTAGTATCGGTGGGGGCAATTGTCGATGTTTCTTGTTCATGTCCAGTATCTGTGGGGGGTAATTCTCCATGTTTCAGGTTTATGTCCAGTATCTGGGGGGGGTAGGGGTAATTGTCCATGTTTCATGTCGATGCCCAGTATCTGTGGGGGGGGGGTAATTGTCCATGTTTCATGTTTATATCCAGTATCTGTGGGGGGCAATGTCCATGTTTAATATTCATGTCCAGTATCTGTGGGGGGGAGGAAATGTCCGTGTTTCATGTTTATGTCCTGTATCTGTGGGGGGTAATTGTCCATGTTTCGTGTTTATGTCCGGTATCTGTGGGGACAATTGTCCATGTTTAACGTTCATGTTCAGTATCTGTGGGGGGGGAGCAATTTCATGTTTATGTCCAGCATCTGTGTGTGGGGATAATTCTCCAGGTTTCACTTTTATATCCAGTATCTGTGGGGGAAATTGTCCACGTTTCATGTTTACGTTCAGTGTTTGTTAGGTTAATTGTTCACGTTTCATGTTTATGTCCAGTATCTGTGGGGGGTGGAGATGAATTGTCCACGTTTCATGCTTATGTCCAGTATCTGTGGGGGGGGGGGGAATTGTCCATGTTTCATGTTTATGTCCAGTATCCGTGGGGGGTAATTGTCCATGTTTCATATTTATGTCCAGTATCGGTGGGGGCAATTGTCGATGTTTCTTGTTCATGTCCAGTATCTGTGGGGGGGTTAATTGTCCATGATTCATGTTTATGTCCAGTGTTTGTTGGGGATAACTGTCCATGTTTCATGCTTATGTCCAGTATCTGTGGGGTAATTGTCCATGTTTCATGTTTATGTCCAGTGTTCGTTGGGGCTAACTGTCCATGTTTCATGTTTATATCCAGTATCTGTGGGGGGCAATTCTCCATGTTTGATATTTTTGTCTAGTATCTGTTGGGGTGGGGGAGGAATTATCCATGTTTCTTGTTTATGGCCAGTACTTGCGTGGGGGGCAATTGTCCATGTTTAATATTCATGTTCAATATCTGTGGGAGGGAGCAATTTCATGTTTATGTCCAGTATCCGTGGGGGTTAATTGTCCATGTTCCATGTTTATGTCCCGTGTTTGTTGGGGGCAATTGTTCATGTTTAATGCTCACGTCCAGTATCTGTGTGGGGGAGGAATTGTCCATGCTTCATGTTTATGTGCAGTATCCGATGGAGTTAATTGTCCATGTTTCATGATTATGTCCAGTATTTGTGGGTGTTAATTCTCCATGTTTCAGGTTTATGTCCACTATCTGGGGGGGGGTGGGGGGGGAGGGGTAATTGTCCATGTTTCATGTTTATGTCTAATATCGGTGTGTGGGGTATTTACCCATGCTTCATGTTCATATTTGTGGGGAGGGGTAATTGTCCATGTTTGTCCATATTTACCCATGCTTCATGTTCATATTTGTGGGGAGGGGTAATTGTCCATGTTTCATGTCGATGTCCAGTATCTGTGGGGGGGTGGGGTAATTGTCCATGTTTCATGTTTATGTCCAGTATCTGCGGAGATAATTGGCCATGTTTCATGTTTATGTCCAGTGGTTGTTGGGGGTAATTGTCCATGTTTCATGTTTATATGCAGTATCTGTGGGGGGCAATTGTCCATGTTTAATGTTCATGTCCAGTATCTGTGGGGGGGGGGGGGGGAGGAATTGTCCATGTTTCCTGCTCATGTCCAGTATTTGTGGAGGGCAATTGTCCATGTCTAACGTTTATGTTCAGTGTCTGTGGGGGGGAGCAATTTCATGTTTATGTCCAGTATTTGTGTGTGGGGATAATTCTCCATGTTTCATGTTTATGTCCAGTATCTGAGGGGGTAATTGTCCATGTTTCATGTTTATGTCCATTGTTTGTTGGGGATAACTGTCCATGTTTCATCTTTATATCCAGTATCTGTGGGAGTTAATTCTCCATGTTTCATGTTTATGTCCAGTATCTGTGGGGGGTAACTGTCCATGTTCCATGTTTATGTCCAGTATCTGTGGGAGTAATTGTCCATGTTTCATGTTTATATCCAGTGTTTGTTGGGGGCAATTGTCTATGTTTAATGCTCATTTCCAGTATCCGTGGGGGGGAGGAATTGTCCATGTTTCATGTTCATGTCCAGTATCTGGGGCGGGGAGGGGGTAATTGTCCATGTTTCATATTTGTGTCCAGTATCGGTGTGTGAGATAAATGCCCATGCTTCATGTTTATGTCCAGTATCTTGTGGGAGGGGTTAATTGTCCATGTTTTTTATTTATGTCCATTATCTGTAGGGGGGAGAATTGTCCATGTTTCATGTTTATGTCCAGTATATCGGTGGGGGCAATTGTCGATGTTTCTTGTTCATGTGCAGTATATGTGGGGGGGGGGGTAATTATCTATGCTTCATGTTGGTGTCCAGTAACTGTGGAGGAGGGGTGGGTAATTGTCCATGTTTCATGTTTATGTCCAATATCTGCGGAGATAATTGTCCATGTTTCATGTTTATGTCCAGTGCTTGTTGGGAGTAATTGTCCATGTTTCATGTTTATGTCCATTGTTTGTTGGGGATAACTGTCCATGTTTCATCTTTATATCCAGTATCTGTGGGAGTTAATTCTCCATGTTTCATGTTTATGTCCAGTATCTGTGGGGGGTAACTGTCCATGTTCCATGTTTATGTCCAGTATCTGTGGGGGTAATTGTCCATGTTTCATGTTTATGTCCAGTATCGGTGGGGGCAATTGTCGATGTTTCTTGTTCATGTGCAGTATATGTGGGGGGGGGGTAATTATCTATGCTTCATGTTGGTGTCCAGTAACTGTGGAGGAGGGGTGGGTAATTGTCCATGTTTCATGTTTATGTCCAGTGCTTGTTGGGAGTAATTGTCCATGTTTCATGTTTATATCCAGTAGCTGTGAGGGGCAATTGTCCATGTTTAATGTTCATGTCCAGTATCTGTGGGGGGGGGGAGGAATTGTCCATGATTCCTGCTTATGTCCAGTATCTGTGGAGGGCAACTGTCATGCGAAGTTGCTGGTGAACGCAGCAGGCCAGGCAGCACCTGTCAGAATGGGAATGGGATGTGGAATTAAAATGTGTGGCCACTGGGAGATCCTGCTTTCTCTGGCGGACAGAGCGTAGATGTTCTGACATGTCTATCCACGGCCTCCTCTACTGTAAAGATGAAGCCACACTCAGGTTGGAGGAACAACACCTTATATTCGGTCTGGGTAGCCTCCAACCTGATGGCATGAACATCGACTTCTCTAACATCCGCTAAGTACCCACCTCTCCCTCGTATCCCATCTGTTACTTATTTTTATGCACACATTCTTTCTCTCACTCTCCTTTTTCTCCCTCTGTCCCTCTGAATATACCTCTTGCCCATCCTCTGGGTCCCCCCCTCTCCTTGTCTTTCTTCCCGGACCTCCTGTCCCATGATCCTCTCGTATCCCCTTTTGCCAATCACCTGTCCAGCTCTTAGTTCTATCCCTCCCCCTCCTGTCTTCTCCTATCATTTTGGATCTCCCTCTCCCCCTCCTACTTTCAAATCTCTTACTCTTCCCTCAGTTAGTCCTGACGAAGGGCCTCGGCCTGAAACGTTGACTGCACCTCTTCCTACAGATGCTGCCTGGCCTGCTGCGCTCACCAGCAAGTTTGATGTGTGTTGCTTGAATTTCCAGCATCTGCAGAATTCCTGTTGTTGTCCATGATTAATGTTCATGTTCAGTGTCTGTGGGGGGAGAGCAAATTCATGACTATGTCCAGTATCTGTGTGTGGGGATAATTCTCCATGTTTCATGTTTATGTCCAGTAACTGTGGGGGTAATTGTCCACGTTTTATGTTTATGTCCAGTGTTTGTTGGGGGTAATTGTCCATGTTTAATGTTTATATCCAGTATCTGTGGGGGTAATTGTCCATGTTTCATGTTTATGTCCAGTATCTGTGGGGGAGTAATTGTCCATGTTTCATGTTTATGTCCAGAATCTGGGGGCTTCAGGGTAATTCTCTATGTTTCGTGTTTATGTCTAATATCGGTGTGTGGGGATAATTGTCCATGTTTCATGTTTATGTCCGGTATCCGGGGGGGGCATTAATTGTCCATGTTTCATGTTTATGTCCAGTATCTGTGGGGGAGTAATTGTCCATGTTTCATGTTTATGTCCAGAATCTGGGGGCTTCAGGGTAATTCTCTATGTTTCGTGTTTATGTCTAATATCGGTGTGTGGGGATAATTGTCCATGTTTCATGTTTATGTCCGGTATCCGGGGGGGGGGGCGTTAATTGTCCATGTTTCATGTTTATGTCCAGTATCTGTGCGTGGGGGTAATTGTCCATGTTTCATGTTTATGTCCAGTAACTGTGGGGATAATTGTCCACGTTTTATATTTCTGTCCACTGCTTGTTGGGGGTAATTGTCCATGTTTAATGTTTATATCCAGTATCTACGGGGGTAATTGTCCATGTTTCAGGTTTATGTCCAGTATCTGTGGGGGGGTAATTGTCCATGTTTCATGTTTATGTCCAGTATCTGTGGGGGGGTAATTGTCCATGTTTCATGTTTATGTCCAGAATCTGGGGGCTTCAGGGTAATTCTCTATGTTTCGTGTTTATGTCTAATATCGGTATGTGGGGATAATTGTCCATGTTTCATGTTTATGTCCAGTATCTGTGCGTGGGGGTAATTGTCCATGTTTCATGTTCATGTTCAGTGTCTGTGGGGGGGACCAATTTTATGTTTAAGTCCAGTATCTGTGTGTGGGGATAATTCTCCATGTTTCATGTTTATGTCCAGTAACTGTGGGGATAATTGTCCACGTTTCATATTTCTGTCCACTGTTTGTTGGGGGTAATTGTCCATGTTTAATGTTTATATCCAGTATCTGTGGGGGTAATTGTCCATGTTTCATGTTTATGTCCAGTATCTGTGGGGGAGTAATTGTCCATGTTTCATGTTTATGTCCAGAATCTGGGGGCTTCAGGGTAATTCTCTATGTTTCGTGTTTATGTCTAATATCGGTGTGTGGGGATAATTGTCCATGTTTCATGTTTATGTCCGGTATCCAGGGGGGGGCGTTAATTGTCCATGTTTCATGTTTATGTCCAGTATTTGTGTGTGGGGGTAATTCTCCATGTTTCATGTTTATGTCCAGTAACTGTGGGGATAATTGTCCACGTTTCATATTTCTGTCCACTGTTTGTTGGGGGTAATTGTCCATGTTTAATGTTTATATCCAGTATCTGTGGGGGTAATTGTCCATGTTTCATGTTTATGTCCATTGTTTGTTGGGGATAACTGTCCATGTTTCATCTTTATATCCAGTATCTGTGGGAGTTAATTCTCCATGTTTCATGTTTATGTCCAGTATCTGTGGGGGGTAACTGTCCATGTTCCATGTTTATGTCCAGTATCTGTGGGAGTAATTGTCCATGTTTCATGTTTATATCCAGTGTTTGTTGGGGGCAATTGTCTATGTTTAATGCTCATTTCCAGTATCCGTGGGGGGGAGGAATTGTCCATGTTTCATGTTCATGTCCAGTATCGGGGGGGGGGAGGGGGTAATTGTCCATGTTTCATATTTGTGTCCAGTATCGGTGTGTGAGATAAATGCCCATGCTTCATGTTTATGTCCAGTATCTTGTGGGAGGGGTTAATTGTCCATGTTTTTTATTTATGTCCATTATCTGTAGGGGGGAGAATTGTCCATGTTTCATGTTTATGTCCAGTATATCGGTGGGGGCAATTGTCGATGTTTCTTGTTCATGTGCAGTATATGTGGGGGGGGGGGGTAATTATCTATGCTTCATGTTGGTGTCCAGTAACTGTGGAGGAGGGGTGGGTAATTGTCCATGTTTCATGTTTATGTCCAATATCTGCGGAGATAATTGTCCATGTTTCATGTTTATGTCCAGTGCTTGTTGGGAGTAATTGTCCATGTTTCATGTTTATGTCCATTGTTTGTTGGGGATAACTGTCCATGTTTCATCTTTATATCCAGTATCTGTGGGAGTTAATTCTCCATGTTTCATGTTTATGTCCAGTATCTGTGGGGGGTAACTGTCCATGTTCCATGTTTATGTCCAGTATCTGTGGGAGTAATTGTCCATGTTTCATGTTTATATCCAGTGTTTGTTGGGGGCAATTGTCTATGTTTAATGCTCATTTCCAGTATCCGTGGGGGGGAGGAATTGTCCATGTTTCATGTTCATGTCCAGTATCTGGGGGGGGGAGGGGGTAGTTGTCCATGTTTCATATTTGTGTCCAGTATCGGTGTGTGGGGATAAATACCCATGCTTCATGTTTATGTCCAGTATCTTGTGGGGGGGGGTTAATTGTCCATGTTTTTTATTTATGTCCATTATCTGTAGGGGGGAGAATTGTCCATGTTTCATGTTTATGTCCAGTAACTGTGGGGATAATTGTCCACGTTTTATATTTCTGTCCACTGCTTGTTGGGGGTAATTGTCCACTTATCGGGGGTAGTTGTCCATGTTTCAGGTTTATGTCCAGTATCTGTGGGGGGGTAATTGTCCATGTTTCATGTTTATGTCCAGTATCTGTGGGGGGGGTAATTGTCCATGTTTCATGTTTATGTCCAGAATCTGGGGGCTTCAGGGTAATTCTCTATGTTTCGTGTTTATGTCTAATATCGGTATGTGGGGATAATTGTCCATGTTTCATGTTTATGTCCAGTATCTGTGCGTGGGGGTAATTGTCCATGTTTCATGTTTATGTCCAGTAACTGTGGGGATAATTGTCCACGTTTTATATTTCTGTCCACTGTTTGTTGGGGGTAATTGTCCATGTTTAATGTTTATATCCAGTATCTGTGGGGGGCAATTGTCCATGTTTAATGTTCATGTCCAGTATCTGTGGGAGGGGGGGGTGAGGAATTGTCGATGTTTCCTGTTTATCTCCAGTATCAGGGGGTGTGGGGGTAATTGTCCATATTTCATGCTTATGTCCAGTATCTGTGGGGAGGGGTAATGGTCCATGTTTCATGTTGATGTCCAGTATCCGAGGGAGTTAATTGTCCATGTTTTATGTTTATTTCCAGTATCGGTGGGGGCAATTGTCGGTGTTTCTTGTTCATATCCAGTATCTGTGGGGGGGGGGTAATTGTCCATGTTTCATGTTTATGTCCAGTATCTGTGGGGATAATTGTCCATGTTTCATGTTTATATATAGTGTTTGTTGGGGGTAATTGTCAATGTTTCATGTTTATATCCAGTATCTGTGGGGGGCAATTGTCCATGTTTAATATTCATGTCCAGTATCTGTGGGGGGGGAGGAAATGTCCGTGTTTCATGTTTATGTCCAGTATCCGTGAGGGGTAATTGTCCATGTTTCATGTTTATGTCCAGTATCCGTGAGGGGAAATTGTCCATGTTTCATGTTTATATCCAGTATCTGTGGGGTTAATTGTCCATGTTTCATGTTTATGTCCAGTATCTGTGGGGTTAATTGTCCATGTTTCAGGTTTATGTCCAGTATCTGTGGGGTGTATTTCTCCACGTTGCAGGTTTATGTCCAGTATCTGGGGGGGTAGGGGTAATTGTCCATGTTTCATGTTTATGTCCAGTATCCGTGAGGGGTAATTCTCCATGTTTCATGTTTATGTCTCATATCGGTGTGGGGGATAATTGCCCATGCTTCATGTTTATGTCCAGTATCTGACGGGGGGGGGGGGAATTGTCCATGTTTCATGTTTATGTCCAGTATTTGCGGGGTGTGGGGGTAATTGTCCATGTTTCATGTTGACGTCCAGTATCTGTGGTGCGGGAGGGGGTAATTGTCCACGTTTCATGTTTATGTCCAGTATCTGCGGAGAAAATTGTCCATGTTTCATGTTTATGTCCAGTGATTGTTGGGGGTAATTGTCTATGTTTCATGTTTATATCCAGTATCTGTGGGGGCAATTGTCCCTGTTTAATCTTCATGTCCAGTATCTGTGGGGGGGAAGAGGAATTGTCCA
>NW_027275887.1:0-48618 GCF_030028105.1 Mobula birostris
GAGGGCAGGAGTTTCAAGGCATGAGATTCAGGGCATGAGTTTCAGTGCATGAGTTTGAGGGCAGGAGTTTCAGGGCATGAGATTAAGGGCATGAGTTTCAGGGCATGAGATTCAGGGCAGGTATTTCAGGGCATGTAATTCAGGGCATGAGTTTCTGGGCAGATGATTCAGGGCATGAGTTTTAGGGCATGTGATTCAGGGCATGAGTTTCAGTGCATGAGTTTAAGGGCAGGAGTTTCAGGGTATGTGATGTAGGGCATGAGTTTCAGGGCATGAGTTTCAGAGCATGAGATTCAGGGCATGAGATTCAGGGCATGATTTTCAGGGCAGGAGATTCAGGGCAGGTGTTTCAGTGCAGGAGTTTCAGGGCATGAGATTCAGGGCATGAGATTCAGGGCATGAGTTTCAGGACAGGAGATTCAGGGCATGAGTTTCAGGGCATGAGTTTTAGGGCATGAGATTCAGGGCATGAGATTCAGGGCTTCATTTTCAGGGCAGGAGATTCAGGGCAGGTGTTTCAGTGCAGGAGTTTCAGGGCACGAGATTCAGGGCATGAGATTCAGGGCATGAGTTTCAGGGCATGAGTTTCAGGGCAGGAGTTTCAGGGCATGTGATTCAAGGCGTGAGTTTCAGGATATGAGATTCATGGCATGAGTTTCAGTGCAGGTGTTTCAGGGCATGAGATTCAGGGCATGAGTTTCAGTGCATGATTTTGAGGGCAGGAGTTTCTGGGCATGAGATTCAGGGCATGAGTTTCAGTGCATGAGATTCAGGGCAGGTATTTCAGGGCATGTAATTCAGGGCATGAGTTTCTGGGCAGATGATTCAGGGCTTGAGTTTCAGTGCAGGAACTTGAGGGCATGAGATTCAGTGCACGAGTTTCAGGGCATGAGATTCAGGGCTTGAGTTTCAGGGCATGAGGTTCAGGGCATGAGTTTCAGGGCATGAGATTCAGGGCTTGAGTTTCAGTGCAGGAACTTGAGGGCATGAGATTCAGTGCACGAGTTTCAGAGCATGAGATTCAGGGCATGAGATTCAGGTCATGATTTTCAAGGCAGGAGATTCAGGGCAGGTGTTTCAGTGCAGGGGTTTCAGGGCATGAGATTCAGGACATGAGATTCAGGGGCATGAGTTTTAGGACAGGAGATTCAGGGCATGAGTTTCAGGGCATGAGTTTCAGGGCATGAGTTTCAGGGCAGGAGTTTCAGGGCATGTAATTCAGGGCGTGAGTTTCAGGATATGAGATTCATGGCATGAGTTTCAGTGCAGGAGTTTCAGGGCATGAGATTCAGGGCATGAGTTTCAGGGCATGAGATTCAGGGCAGGTATTTCAGGGCATGTAATTCAGGGCATGAGTTTCTGGGCAGATGATTCAGGGCATGAGTTTTAGGACAGGAGATTCAGGGCATGAGTTTCAGGGCATGAGTTTCAGGGCATGAGTTTCAGGGCAGGAGTTTCAGGGCATGTAATTCAGGGCGTGAGTTTCAGGATATGAGATTCATGGCATGAGTTTCAGTGCAGGAGTTTCAGGGCATGAGATTCAGGGCATGAGTTTCAGGGCATGAGTTTCAGGGCATGAGATTCAGGGCAGGTATTTCAGGGCATGTAATTCAGGGCATGAGTTTCTGGGCAGATGATTCAGGGCAGGAGTTTTAGGGCGTGTGATTCAGGGCATCAGTTTCAGTGCATGAGTTTCAGAGCAGGAGTTTCAGGGCATGAGATTCAGGGCATGAGTTTCTGGGCAGATGATTCAGGGCAGGAGATTTAGGGCATGTGATTCAGGGCATGAGTTTCAGGGCATGAGTTTCAGTGCATGAGTTTCAGGGCAGGAGTTTCAGGGTATGTGATTTAGGGCAAGAGATTCAGGGCATGAGTTTTAGGGCATGTGATTCAGGGCATGATTTTAGGTGCATGAATTTCAGGGCAGGAGTTTCAGGGTATGTGATTTAGGGCATGAGTTTCAGGGCATGAGATTCAGGGCTTGAGTTTCAGGGCATGAGGTTCAGGGCATGAGTATCAGGGCATCAGATTCAGGGCATGAGTTTCAGTGTAGGAACTTGAGGGCATGAGATTCAGTGCACGAGTTTCAGAGCATGAGATTCAGGGCATGAGATTCAGGGTATGATTTTCAAGGCAGAAGATTCAGGGCAGGTATTTCAGTGCAGGAGTTTCAGGGCATGAGATTCAGGGCATGAGATTCAGGGCATGAGTTTCAGGGCATGAGATTCAGGGCAGGTATTTCAGGGCATGTAATTCAGGGCATGATTTTCTGGGCAGATTATTCAGGGCAGGAATTTTAGGGCATGTGATTCAGGGCATGAGTTTCAGTGCATGAGTTTCAGGGCAGTAGTTTCAGGGTATGTGATTTAGGGCATGAGTTTCAGGGCATGAGATTCAGGGCTTGAGTTTCAGTGCATGAGGTTCAGGGCATGAGTTTCAGGGCAGGAGTTTTAGGGCATGTGATTCAGGGCATGAGTTTGAGTGCATGAGTTTCAGGGCAGGAGTTTCAGGGTATGTGATTTAGGGCATGAGATTCCGGGCATGAGATTCAGGGCTTGAGTTTCAGGGCATGAGTTTCAGGGCATGAGTTTCAGGTCATGAGATTCAGGGCATGAGTTTCGGTGCAGGAACTTGAGGGCATGAGATTCAGGGCATGAGTTTCAGAGCATGAGATTCAGGGCATGAGATTCAGGGCATGATTTTCAGGGCAGGAGATTCAGGGCAGGTGTTTCAGTGCAGGAGTTTCAGGGCATGAGATTCAGGGCATGAGATTCAGGGCATGAGTTTCAGGACAGGAAATTCAGGGCATGAGTTTCAGGGCAGGAGTTTCAGGGCATGTGATTCAGGGCGTGAGTTTCAGGATATGAGATTCATGGCATGAGTTTCAGTGCAGGAGTTTCAGGGCATGAGATTCAGGGCATGAGTTTCAGAGCATGAGATTCAGGGCATGAGATTCAGGGCATGATTTTCAGGGCAGGAGATTCAGGGCAGGTGTTTCAGTGCAGGAGTTTCAGGGCATGAGATTCAGGGCATGAGATTCAGGGCATGAGTTTCAGGACAGGAGATTCAGGGCTTGAGTTTCAGGGCATGAGTTTCAGGGCATGAGATTCAGGGCATGAGATTCAGGACTTCATTTACAGGGCAGGAGATTCAGGGCAGGTGTTTCAGTGCAGGAGTTTCAGGGCACGAGATTCAGTGCATGAGATTCAGGGCATGAGTTTCAGGGCATGAGTTTCAGGGCATGAGTTTCAGGGCAGGAGTTTCAGGGCATGTGATTCAAGGCGTGAGTTTCAGGGCATGAGATTCAGGGCATGAGTTTCAGTGCATGAGTTTGAGGGCAGGAGTTTCAAGGCATGAGATTCAGGGCATGAGTTTCAGTGCATGAGTTTGAGGGCAGGAGTTTCAGGGCATGAGATTAAGGGCATGAGTTTCAGGGCATGAGATTCAGGGCAGGTATTTCAGGGCATGTAATTCAGGGCATGAGTTTCTGGGCAGATGATTCAGGGCATGAGTTTTAGGGCATGTGATTCAGGGCATGAGTTTCAGTGCATGAGTTTAAGGGCAGGAGTTTCAGGGTATGTGATGTAGGGCATGAGTTTCAGGGCATGAGTTTCAGAGCATGAGATTCAGGGCATGAGATTCAGGGCATGATTTTCAGGGCAGGAGATTCAGGGCAGGTGTTTCAGTGCAGGAGTTTCAGGGCATGAGATTCAGGGCATGAGATTCAGGGCATGAGTTTCAGGACAGGAGATTCAGGGCATGAGTTTCAGGGCATGAGTTTTAGGGCATGAGATTCAGGGCATGAGATTCAGGGCTTCATTTTCAGGGCAGGAGATTCAGGGCAGGTGTTTCAGTGCAGGAGTTTCAGGGCACGAGATTCAGGGCATGAGATTCAGGGCATGAGTTTCAGGGCATGAGTTTCAGGGCAGGAGTTTCAGGGCATGTGATTCAAGGCGTGAGTTTCAGGATATGAGATTCATGGCATGAGTTTCAGTGCAGGTGTTTCAGGGCATGAGATTCAGGGCATGAGTTTCAGTGCATGATTTTGAGGGCAGGAGTTTCTGGGCATGAGATTCAGGGCATGAGTTTCAGTGCATGAGATTCAGGGCAGGTATTTCAGGGCATGTAATTCAGGGCATGAGTTTCTGGGCAGATGATTCAGGGCTTGAGTTTCAGTGCAGGAACTTGAGGGCATGAGATTCAGTGCACGAGTTTCAGGGCATGAGATTCAGGGCTTGAGTTTCAGGGCATGAGGTTCAGGGCATGAGTTTCAGGGCATGAGATTCAGGGCTTGAGTTTCAGTGCAGGAACTTGAGGGCATGAGATTCAGTGCACGAGTTTCAGAGCATGAGATTCAGGGCATGAGATTCAGGTCATGATTTTCAAGGCAGGAGATTCAGGGCAGGTGTTTCAGTGCAGGGGTTTCAGGGCATGAGATTCAGGACATGAGATTCAGGGGCATGAGTTTTAGGACAGGAGATTCAGGGCATGAGTTTCAGGGCATGAGTTTCAGGGCATGAGTTTCAGGGCAGGAGTTTCAGGGCATGTAATTCAGGGCGTGAGTTTCAGGATATGAGATTCATGGCATGAGTTTCAGTGCAGGAGTTTCAGGGCATGAGATTCAGGGCATGAGTTTCAGGGCATGAGATTCAGGGCAGGTATTTCAGGGCATGTAATTCAGGGCATGAGTTTCTGGGCAGATGATTCAGGGCATGAGTTTTAGGGCATGTGATTCAGGGCATGAGATTCAGTGCATGAGTTTCAGGGCAGGAGTTTCAGGGTATGTGATTTAGGTCATGAGTTTCAGGGCATGAGATTCAGGGCTTGAGTTTCAGGGAATGAGGTTCAGGGCATGAGTTTCAGGGCATGAGATTCAGGGCATGAGTTTCAGGGCATGAGATTCAGGGCATGAGTTTCAGTGCAGGAACTTGAGGGCATGAGATTCAGTGCACGAGTTTCAGAGCATGAGATTCAGGGCATGATTTTTAAGGCAGGAGATTCAGGGCTGGTGTTTCAGTGCAGGAGTTTCAGGGCATGAGATTCAGGGCATGAGATTCAGGGCAGGTATTTCAGGGCATGTAATTCAGGGCATGAGTTTCTGGGCAGATGATTCAGGGCAGGAATTTTAGGGCATGTGTTTCAGGGCAGGAATTTTAGGGCATGTGATTCAGGGCATGAGTTTCAGTGCATGAGTTTCAGGGCAGTCGTTTCAGGGTATGTGATTTAGGGTATGAGTTTCAGGGCATGAGATTCAGGGCTTGAGTTTCAGGGCATGAGATTCAGGGCAGGAGTTTTAGGGCATGTGATTCAGGGCACGAGTTTGAGTGCATGAGTTTCAGGGCAGGAGTTTCAGGGTATGTGATTTAGGGCATGAGGTTCAGAGCATGAGATTCAGGGCATGAGATTCAGTGTATGATTTGCAGGGCAGGAGATTCAGGGCAGGTGTTTCATTGCAGGAGTTTCAGGGCATGAGATTCAGAGCATGAGATTCAGGGCATGAGTTTCAGGACAGGAGATTCAGGGCATGAGTTTCAGGGCATGAGTTTCAGGGCAGGAGTTTCAGGGCATGTAATTCAGGGCGTGAGTTTCAGGATATGAGATTCATGGCATGAGTTTGAGTGCAGGAGTTTCAGGGCATGAGATTCAGGGCATGAGTTTCAGGGCATGAGATTCATGGCAGGTATTTCAGGGCATGTAATTCAGGGCATGAGTTTCTGGGCAGATGATTCAGGGCAGGAGTTTTAGGGCATGAGATTCAGGGCATGAGTTTCAGGGCATGAGATTCAGGGCAGGTATTTCAGGGCATGTAATTCAGGGCATGATTTTCTGGGCAGATGATTCAGGGCAGGAATTTTAGGGCATGTGATTCAGGGCATGAGTTTCAGTGCATGAGTTTCAGGGCAGTAGTTTCAGGGTATGTGATTTAGGGCATGAGATTCAGGGCTTGAGTTTCAGGGCATGAGATTCAGGGCATGAGTTTCAGTGCATGAGTTTGAGGGCAGGAGTTTCAGGGCATGAGATTCAGGGCATGAGTTTCAGGGCATGAGATTCAGGGCAGGTATTTCAGGGCATGTAATTCAGGGCATGAGTTTCTGGGCAGATGATTCAGGGCAGGAGTTTTAGGGCATGAGATTCAGGGCATGAGATTCAGGGCATGAGTTTCAGGGCATGAGATTCAGGGCAGGTATTTCAGGGCATGTAATTCAGGGCATGATTTTCTGGGCAGATGATTCAGGGCAGGAATTTTAGGGCATGTGATTCAGGGCATGAGTTTCAGTGCATGAGTTTCAGGGCAGGAGTTTCAGGGTATGTGATTTTGGGCATGAGTTTCAGGGCATGAGATTCAGGGCTTCAGTTTCAGGGCATGAGGTTCAGGGCATGAGTTTCAGGTCATGAGATTCAGGGCATGAGTTTCAGTGCAGGAACTTGAGCTCATGAGATTCAGTGCACGAGTTTCAGAGCGTGAGATTCAGGGCATGAGATTCAGGGCTTGAGTTTCAGGGCAGGAGATTCAGGGCTGGTGTTTCAGTGCAGGAGTTTCAGGGCATGAGATTCAGGGCATGAGATTCATGGCATGAGTTTTAGGACAGGAGATTCAGGGCATGAGTTTCAGGGCATGAGTTTCAGGGCATGAGTTTCAGGGCAGGAGTTTCAGGGCATGTAATTCAGGGCGTGAGTTTCAGGATATGAGATTCATGGCATGAGTTTCAGTGCAGGAGTTTCAGGGCATGAGATTCAGGGCATGAGTTTCAGGGCATGAGATTCAGGGCAGGTATTTCAGGGCATGTAATTCAGGGCATGAGTTTCTGGGCAGATGATTCAGGGCAGGAGTTTTAGGGCATGTGATTCAGGGCATCAGTTTCAGTGCATGAGTTTCAGAGCAGGAGTTTCAGGGCATGAGATTCAGGGCATGAGTTTCTGGGCACTTGATTCAGGGCAGGAGATTTAGGGCATGTGATTCAGGGCATGAGTTTCAGGGCATGAGTTTCAGTGCATGAGTTTCAGGGCAGGAGTTTCAGGGTATGTGATTTAGGGCAAGAGATTCAGGGCATGAGTTTTAGGGCATGTGATTCAGGGCATGATTTTAGGTGCATGAGTTTCAGGGCAGGAGTTTCAGGGTATGTGATTTAGGGCATGAGTTTCAGGGCATGAGATTCAGGGCTTGAGTTTCAGGGCATGAGGTTCAGGGCATGAGTTTCAGGGCATGAGATTCAGGGCATGAGTTTCAGTGTAGGAACTTGAGGGCATGAGATTCAGTGCACGAGTTTCAGAGCATGAGATTCAGGGCATGAGATTCAGGGTATGATTTTCAAGGCAGAAGATTCAGGGCAGGTATTTCAGTGCAGGAGTTTCAGGGCATGAGATTCAGGGCATGAGATTCAGGGCATGAGTTTCAGGGCATGAGATTCAGGGCATATATTTCAGGGCATGTAATTCAGGGCATGATTTTCTGGGCAGATTATTCAGGGCAGGAATTTTAGGGCATGTGATTCAGGGCATGAGTTTCAGTGCATGAGTTTCAGGGCAGTAGTTTCAGGGTATGTGATTTAGGGCATGAGTTTCAGGGCATGAGATTCAGGGCTTGAGTTTCAGTGCATGAGGTTCAGGGCATGAGTTTCAGGGCAGGAGTTTTAGGGCATGTGATTCAGGGCATGAGTTTGAGTGCATGAGTTTCAGGGCAGGAGTTTCAGGGTATGTGATTTAGGGCATGAGATTCCGGGCATGAGATTCAGGGCTTGAGTTTCAGGGCATGAGTTTCAGGGCATGAGTTTCAGGTCATGAGATTCAGGGCATGAGTTTCGGTGCAGGAACTTGAGGGCATGAGATTCAGGGCATGAGTTTCAGAGCATGAGATTCAGGGCATGAGATTCAGGGCATGATTTTCAGGGCAGGAGATTCAGGGCAGGTGTTTCAGTGCAGGAGTTTCAGGGCATGAGATTCAGGGCATGTGATTCAGGGCATGAGTTTCAGGACAGGAAATTCAGGGCATGAGTTTCAGGGCAGGAGTTTCAGGGCATGTGATTCAGGGCGTGAGTTTCAGGATATGAGATTCATGGCATGAGTTTCAGTGCAGGAGTTTCAGGGCATGAGATTCAGGGCATGAGTTTCAGAGCATGAGATTCAGGGCATGAGATTCAGGGTATGATTTTCAGGGCAGGAAATTCAGGGCAGGTGTTTCAGTGCAGGAGTTTCAGGGCATGAGATTCAGGGCATGAGATTCAGGGCATGAGTTTCAGGACAGGAGATTCAGGGCTTGAGTTTCAGGGCATGAGTTTCAGGGCATGAGATTCAGGGCATGAGATTCAGGACTTCATTTACAGGGCAGGAGATTCAGGGCAGGTGTTTCAGTGCAGGAGTTTCAGGGCACGAGATTCAGTGCATGAGATTCAGGGCATGAGTTTCAGGGCATGAGTTTCAGGGCATGAGTTTCAGGGCAGGAGTTTCAGGGCATGTGATTCAAGGCGTGAGTTTCAGGGCATGAGATTCAGGGCATGAGTTTCAGTGCATGAGTTTGAGGGCAGGAGTTTCAAGGCATGAGATTCAGGGCATGAGTTTCAGTGCATGAGTTTGAGGGCAGGAGTTTCAGGGCATGAGATTAAGGGCATGAGTTTCAGGGCATGAGATTCAGGGCAGGTATTTCAGGGCATGTAATTCAGGGCATGAGTTTCTGGGCAGATGATTCAGGGCATGAGTTTTAGGGCATGTGATTCAGGGCATGAGTTTCAGTGCATGAGTTTAAGGGCAGGAGTTTCAGGGAATGTGATGTAGGGCATGAGTTTCAGGGCATGAGTTTCAGAGCATGAGATTCAGGGCATGAGATTCAGGGCATGATTTTCAGGGCAGGAGATTCAGGGCAGGTGTTTCAGTGCAGGAGTTTCAGGGCATGAGATTCAGGGCATGAGATTCAGGGCATGAGTTTCAGGACAGGAGATTCAGGGCATGAGTTTCAGGGCATGAGTTTTAGGGCATGAGATTCAGGGCATGAGATTCAGGGCTTCATTTTCAGGGCAGGAGATTCAGGGCAGGTGTTTCAGTGCAGGAGTTTCAGGGCACGAGATTCAGCGCATGAGATTCAGGGCATGAGTTTCAGGGCATGAGTTTGAGGGCAGGAGTTTCTGGGCATGAGATTCAGGGCATGAGTTTCAGGGCAGGTATTTCAGGGCATGTAATTCAGGGCATGAGTTTCTGGGCAGATGATTCAGGGCTTGAGTTTCAGTGCAGGAACTTGAGGGCATGAGATTCAGTGCACGAGTTTCAGGGCATGAGATTCAGGGCTTGAGTTTCAGGGCATGAGGTTCAGGGCATGAGTTTCAGGGCATGAGATTCAGGGCTTGAGTTTCAGTGCAGGAACTTGAGGGCATGAGATTCAGTGCACGAGTTTCAGAGCATGAGATTCAGGGCATGAGATTCAGGTCATGATTTTCAAGGCAGGAGATTCAGGGCAGGTGTTTCAGTGCAGGGGTTTCAGGGCATGAGATTCAGGACATGAGATTCAGGGGCATGAGTTTTAGGACAGGAGATTCAGGGCATGAGTTTCAGGGCATGAGTTTCAGGGCATGAGTTTCAGGGCAGGAGTTTCAGGGCATGTAATTCAGGGCGTGAGTTTCAGGATATGAGATTCATGGCATGAGTTTCAGTGCAGGAGTTTCAGGGCATGAGATTCAGGGCTTGAGTTTCAGGGCATGAGATTCAGGGCAGGTATTTCAGGGCATGTAATTCAGGGCATGAGTTTCTGGGCAGATGATTCAGGGCATGAGATTCAGTGCATGAGTTTCAGGGCAGGAGTTTCAGGGTATGTGATTTAGGGCATGAGATTCAGGGCATGAGATTCAGGCATGAGTATCAGGGCATGAGATTCAGGGCAGGTATTTCAGGGCATGTAATTCAGGGCATGAGTTTCTGGGCAGATGATTCAGGGCAGGAATTTAAGGGCATGTGTTTCAGGGCAGGAATTTTAGGGCATGTGATTCAGGGCATGAGTTTCAGTGCATGAGTTTCAGGGCAGTAGTTTCAGGGTATGTGATTTAGGGTATGAGTTTCAGGGCATGAGATTCAGGGCTTGAGTTTCAGGGCATGAGATTCAGGGCAGGAGTTTTAGGGCATGTGATTCAGGGCACGAGTTTGAGTGCATGAGTTTCAGGGCAGGAGTTTCAGGGAATGTGATTTAGGGCATGAGGTTCAGAGCATGAGATTCAGGGCATGAGATTCAGTGTATGATTTGCGGGGCAGGAGATTCAGGGCAGGTGTTTCAGTGCAGGAGTTTCAGGGCATGAGATTCAGAGCATGAGATTCAGGGCATGAGTTTTAGGACAGGAGATTCAGGGCATGAGTTTCAGGGCATGAGTTTCAGGGCAGGAGTTTCAGGGCATGTAATTCAGGGCGTGAGTTTCAGGATATGAGATTCATGGCATGAGTTTGAGTGCAGGAGTTTCAGGGCATGAGATTCAGGGCATGAGTTTCAGGGCATGAGATTCATGCAGGTATTTCAGGGCATGTAATTCAGGGCATGAGTTTCTGGGCAGATGATTCAGGGCAGGAGTTTTAGGGCATGAGATTCAGGGCATGAGTTTTAGGGCATGAGATTCAGGGCAGGTATTTCAGGGCATGTAATTCAGGGCATGATTTTCTGGGCAGATGATTCAGGGCAGGAATTTTAGGGCATGTGATTCAGGGCATGAGTTTCAGTGCATGAGTTTCAGGGCAGTAGTTTCAGGGTATGTGATTTAGGGCATGAGATTCAGGGCTTGAGTTTCAGGGCATGAGATTCAGGGCATGAGTTTCAGTGCATGAGTTTGAGGGCAGGAGTTTCAGGGCATGAGATTCAGGGCATGAGTTTCAGGGCATGAGATTCAGGGCAGGTATTTCAGGGCATGTAATTCAGGGCATGAGTTTCTGGGCAGATGATTCAGGGCAGGAGTTTTAGGGCATGAGATTCAGGGCATGAGATTCAGGGCATGAGTTTCAGGGCATGAGATTCAGGGCAGGTATTTCAGGGCATGTAATTCAGGGCATGATTTTCTGGGCAGATGATTCAGGGCAGGAATTTTAGGGCATGTGATTCAGGGCATGAGTTTCAGTGCATGAGTTTCAGGGCAGTAGTTTCAGGGTATGTGATTTTGGGCATGAGTTTCAGGGCATGAGATTCAGGGCTTGAGTTTCAGGGCATGAGGTTCAGGGCATGAGTTTCAGGGCATGAGTTTCAGGGCAGGAGTTTTAGGGCATGTGATTCAGGGCATGAGTTTGAGTGCATGAGTTTCAGGGCAGGAGTTTCAGGGTATGTGATTTAGGGCATGAGATTCCGGGCATGAGATTCAGGGCTTGAGTTTCAGGGCATGAGGTTCAGGGCATGAGTTTCAGGTCATGAGATTCAGGGCATGAGTTTCAATGCAGGAACTTGAGGGCATGAGATTCAGGGCATGAGTTTCAGAGCATGAGATTCAGGGCTTGAGATTCAGGGCATGATTTTCAGGGCAGGAGATTCATGGCAGGTGTTTCAGTGCAGGAGTTTCAGGGCATGAGATTCAGGGCATGAGATTCAGGGCATGAGTTTCAGGACAGGAAATTCAGGGCATGAGTTTCAGGGCATGAGTTTCAGGGCAGGAGTTTCAGGGCATGTGATTCAGGGCGTGAGTTTCAGGATATGAGATTCATGGCATGAGTTTCAGGGCATGAGATTCAGGGCTTGAGTTTCAGGGCATGAGGTTCAGGGCATGAGTTTCAGGTCATGAGATTCAGGGCATGAGTTTCAGTGCAGGAACTTGAGGGGATGAGATTCAGGGCATGAGTTTCAGAGCATGAGATTCAGGGCATGAGATTCAGGGCATGATTTTCAGGGCAGGAGATTCAGGGCAGGTGTTTCAGTGCAGGAGTTTCAGGGCATGCGATTCAGGGCATGAGATTCAGGGCATGAGTTTCAGGACAGGAAATTCAGGGCATGAGTTTCAGGGCATGAGTTTCAGGGCAGGAGTTTCAGGGCATGTGATTCAGGGCGTGAGTTTCAGGATATGAGATTCATGGCATGAGTTTCAGTGCAGGAGTTTCAGGGCATGAGATTCAGGGCATGAGTTTCAGGGCATGAGATTCAGGGCAGGTATTTCAGGGCATGTAATTCAGGGCATGATTTTCTGGGCAGATGATTCAGGGCAGGAATTTTAGGGCATGTGATTCAGGGCATGAGTTTCAGTGCATGAGTTTCAGGGCAGTAGTTTCAGGGTATGTGATTTAGGGCATGAGATTCAGGGCTTGAGTTTCAGGGCATGAGATTCAGGGCATGAGTTTCAGTGCATGAGTTTGAGGGCAGGAGTTTCAGGGCATGAGATTCAGGGCATGAGTTTCAGGGCATGAGATTCAGGGCAGGTATTTCAGGGCATGTAATTCAGGGCATGAGTTTCTGGGCAGATGATTCAGGGCAGGAGTTTTAGGGCATGAGATTCAGGGCATGAGATTCAGGGCATGCGTTTCAGGGCATGAGATTCAGGGCAGGTATTTCAGGGCATGTAATTCAGGGCATGATTTTCTGGGCAGATGATTCAGGGCAGGAATTTTAGGGCATGTGATTCAGGGCATGAGTTTCAGTGCATGAGTTTAAGGGCAGGAGTTTCAGGGAATGTGATGTAGGGCATGAGTTTCAGGGCATGAGTTTCAGAGCATGAGATTCAGGGCATGAGATTCAGGGCATGATTTTCAGGGCAGGAGATTCAGGGCAGGTGTTTCAGTGCAGGAGTTTCAGGGCATGAGATTCAGGGCATGAGATTCAGGGCATGAGTTTCAGGACAGGAGATTCAGGGCATGAGTTTCAGGGCATGAGTTTTAGGGCATGAGATTCAGGGCATGAGATTCAGGGCTTCATTTTCAGGGCAGGAGATTCAGGGCAGGTGTTTCAGTGCAGGAGTTTCAGGGCACGAGATTCAGGGCATGAGATTCAGGGCATGAGTTTCAGGGCATGAGTTTGAGGGCAGGAGTTTCAGGGCATGAGATTCAGGGCATGAGTTTCAGTGCATGAGATTCAGGGCAGGTATTTCAGGGCATGTAATTCAGGGCATGAGTTTCTGGGCAGATGATTCAGGGCTTGAGTTTCAGTGCAGGAACTTGAGGGCATGAGATTCAGTGCACGAGTTTCAGGGCATGAGATTCAGGGCTTGAGTTTCAGGGCATGAGGTTCAGGGCATGAGTTTCAGGGCATGAGATTCAGGGCTTGAGTTTCAGTGCAGGAACTTGAGGGCATGAGATTCAGTGCACGAGTTTCAGAGCATGAGATTCAGGGCATGAGATTCAGGTCATGATTTTCAAGGCAGGAGATTCAGGGCAGGTGTTTCAGTGCAGGGGTTTCAGGGCATGAGATTGAGGACATGAGATTCAGGGCATGAGTTTTAGGACAGGAGATTCAGGGCATGAGTTTCAGGGCATGAGTTTCAGGGCATGAGTTTCAGGGCAGGAGTTTCAGGGCATGTAATTCAGTGCGTGAGTTTCAGGATATGAGATTCATGGCATGAGTTTCAGTGCAGGAGTTTCAGGGCATGAGATTCAGGGCATGAGTTTCAGGGCATGAGATTCAGGGCAGGTATTTCAGGGCATGTAATTCAGGGCATGAGTTTCTGGGCAGATGATTCAGGGCATGAGTTTTAGGGCATGTGATTCAGGGCATGAGTTTCAGTGCATGAGTTTCAGGGCAGGAGTTTCAGGGTATGTGATTTAGGGCATGAGTTTCAGGGCATGAGATTCAGGGCTTGAGTTTCAGGGAATGAGGTTCAGGGCATGAGTTTCAGGGCATGAGATTCAGGGCATGAGTTTCAGTGCAGGAACTTGAGGGCATGAGATTCAGTGCACGAGTTTCAGAGCATGAGATTCAGGGCATGAGATTCAGGGCATGATTTTTAAGGCAGGAGATTCAGGGCTGGTGTTTCAGTGCAGGAGTTTCAGGGCATGAGATTCAGGGCATGAGATTCAGGCATGAGTATCAGGGCATGAGATTCAGGGCAGGTATTTCAGGGCATGTAATTCAGGGCATGAGTTTCTGGGCTGATGATTCAGGGCAGGAATTTTAGGGCATGTGTTTCAGGGCAGGAATTTTAGGGCATGTGATTCAGGGCATGAGTTTCAGTGCATGAGTTTCAGGGCAGTAGTTTCAGGGTATGTGATTTAGGGTATGAGTTTCAGGGCATGAGATTCAGGGCTTGAGTTTCAGGGCATGACATTCAGGGCAGGAGTTTTAGGGCATGTGATTCAGGGCACGAGTTTGAGTGCATGAGTTTCAGGGCAGGAGTTTCAGGGTATGTGATTTAGGGCATGAGGTTCAGAGCATGAGATTCAGGGCATGAGATTCAGTGTATGATTTGCAGGGCAGGAGATTCAGGGCAGGTGTTTCAGTGCAGGAGTTTCAGGGCATGAGATTCAGAGCATGAGATTCAGGGCATGAATTTTAGGACAGGAGATTCAGGGCATGAGTTTCAGGGCATGAGTTTCAGGGCAGGAGTTTCAGGGCATGTAATTCAGGGCGTGAGTTTCAGGATATGAGATTCATGGCATGAGTTTGAGTGCAGGAGTTTCAGGGCATGAGATTCAGGGCATGAGTTTCAGGGCATGAGATTCATGGCAGGTATTTCAGGGCATGTAATTCAGGGCATGAGTTTCTGGGCAGATGATTCAGGGCAGGAGTTTTAGGGCATGAGATTCAGGGCATGAGTTTCAGGGCATGAGATTCAGGGCAGGTATTTCAGGGCATGTAATTCAGGGCATGATTTTCTGGGCAGATGATTCAGGGCAGGAATTTTAGGGCATGTGATTCAGGGCATGAGTTTCAGTGCATGAGTTTCAGGGCAGTAGTTTCAGGGTATGTGATTTAGGGCATGAGATTCAGGGCTTGAGTTTCAGGGCATGAGATTCAGGGCATGAGTTTCAGTGCATGAGTTTGAGGGCAGGAGTTTCAGGGCATGAGATTCAGGGCATGAGTTTCAGGGCATGAGATTCAGGGCAGGTATTTCAGGGCATGTAATTCAGGGCATGAGTTTCTGGGCAGATGATTCAGGGCAGGAGTTTTAGGGCATGAGATTCAGGGCATGAGATTCAGGGCATGAGTTTCAGGGCATGAGATTCAGGGCAGGTATTTCAGGGCATGTAATTCAGGGCATGATTTTCTGGGCAGATGATTCAGGGCAGGAATTTTAGGGCATGTGATTCAGGGCATGAGTTTCAGTGCATGAGTTTCAGGGCAGTAGTTTCAGGGTATGTGATTTTGGGCATGAGTTTCAGGGCATGAGATTCAGGGCTTGAGTTTCAGGGCATGAGGTTCAGGGCATGAGTTTCAGGGCATGAGTTTCAGGGCAGGAGTTTTAGGGCATGTGATTCAGGGCATGAGTTTGAGTGCATGAGTTTCAGGGCAGGAGTTTCAGGGTATGTGATTTAGGGCATGAGATTCCGGGCATGAGATTCAGGGCTTGAGTTTCAGGGCATGAGGTTCAGGGCATGAGTTTCAGGTCATGAGATTCAGGGCATGAGTTTCAATGCAGGAACTTGAGGGCATGAGATTCAGGGCATGAGTTTCAGAGCATGAGATTCAGGGCTTGAGATTCAGGGCATGATTTTCAGGGCAGGAGATTCATGGCAGGTGTTTCAGTGCAGGAGTTTCAGGGCATGAGATTCAGGGCATGAGATTCAGGGCATGAGTTTCAGGACAGGAAATTCAGGGCATGAGTTTCAGGGCATGAGTTTCAGGGCAGGAGTTTCAGGGCATGTGATTCAGGGCGTGAGTTTCAGGATATGAGATTCATGGCATGAGTTTCAGTGCAGGAGTTTCAGGGCATGAGATTCAGGGCTTGAGTTTCAGGGCATGAGGTTCAGGGCATGAGTTTCAGGTCATGAGATTCAGGGCATGAGTTTCAGTGCAGGAACTTGAGGGGATGAGATTCAGGGCATGAGTTTCAGAGCATGAGATTCAGGGCATGAGATTCAGGGCATGATTTTCAGGGCAGGAGATTCAGGGCAGGTGTTTCAGTGCAGGAGTTTCAGGGCATGCGATTCAGGGCATGAGATTCAGGGCATGAGTTTCAGGACAGGAAATTCAGGGCATGAGTTTCAGGGCATGAGTTTCAGGGCAGGAGTTTCAGGGCATGTGATTCAGGGCGTGAGTTTCAGGATATGAGATTCATGGCATGAGTTTCAGTGCAGGAGTTTCAGGGCATGAGATTCAGGGCATGAGTTTCAGGGCATGAGATTCAGGGCAGGTATTTCAGGGCATGTAATTCAGGGCATGATTTTCTGGGCAGATGATTCAGGGCAGGAATTTTAGGGCATGTGATTCAGGGCATGAGTTTCAGTGCATGAGTTTCAGGGCAGTAGTTTCAGGGTATGTGATTTTGGGCATGAGTTTCAGGGCATGAGATTCAGGGCTTGAGTTTCAGGGCATGAGGTTCAGGGCATGAGTTTCAGGGCATGAGTTTCAGGGCAGGAGTTTTAGGGCATGTGATTCAGGGCATGAGTTTGAGTGCATGAGTTTCAGGGCAGGAGTTTCAGGGTATGTGATTTAGGGCATGAGATTCCGGGCATGAGATTCAGGGCTTGAGTTTCAGGGCATGAGGTTCAGGGCATGAGTTTCAGGTCATGAGATTCAGGGCATGAGTTTCAATGCAGGAACTTGAGGGCATGAGATTCAGGGCATGAGTTTCAGAGCATGAGATTCAGGGCTTGAGATTCAGGGCATGATTTTCAGGGCAGGAGATTCATGGCAGGTGTTTCAGTGCAGGAGTTTCAGGGCATGAGATTCAGGGCATGAGATTCAGGGCATGAGTTTCAGGACAGGAAATTCAGGGCATGAGTTTCAGGGCATGAGTTTCAGGGCAGGAGTTTCAGGGCATGTGATTCAGGGCGTGAGTTTCAGGATATGAGATTCATGGCATGAGTTTCAGCGCAGGAGTTTCAGGGCATGAGATTCAGGGCTTGAGTTTCAGGGCATGAGGTTCAGGGCATGAGTTTCAGGTCATGAGATTCAGGGCATGAGTTTCAGTGCAGGAACTTGAGGGGATGAGATTCAGGGCATGAGTTTCAGAGCATGAGATTCAGGGCATGAGATTCAGGGCATGATTTTCAGGGCAGGAGATTCAGGGCAGGTGTTTCAGTGCAGGAGTTTCAGGGCATGCGATTCATGGCATGAGATTCAGGGCATGAGTTTCAGGACAGGAAATTCAGGGCATGAGTTTCAGGGCAGGAGTTTCAGGGCATTTGATTCAGGGCGTGAGTTTCAGGATATGAGATTCATGGCATGAGTTTCAGTGCAGGAGTTTCAGGGCATGAGATTCAGGGCATGAGTTTCAGGGCATGAGATTCAGGGCAGGTATTTCAGGGCATGTAATTCAGGGCATGATTTTCTGGGCAGATGATTCAGGGCAGGAATTTTAGGGCATGTGATTCAGGGCATGAGTTTCAGTGCATGAGTTTCAGGGCAGTAGTTTCAGGGTATGTGATTTAGGGCATGAGATTCAGGGCTTGAGTTTCAGGGCATGAGATTCAGGGCATGAGTTTCAGTGCATGAGTTTGAGGGCAGGAGTTTCAGGGCATGAGATTCAGGGCATGAGTTTCAGGGCATGAGACTCAGGGCAGGTATTTCAGGGCATGTAATTCAGGGCATGAGTTTCTGGGCAGATGATTCAGGGCAGGAGTTTTAGGGCATGAGATTCAGGGCATGAGTTTCAGGGCATGAGATTCAGGGCAGGTATTTCAGGGCATGTAATTCAGGGCATGATTTTCTGGGCAGATGATTCAGGGCAGGAATTTTAGGGCATGTGATTCAGGGCATGAGTTTCAGTGCATGAGTTTAAGGGCAGGAGTTTCAGGGAATGTGATGTAGGGCATGAGTTTCAGGGCATGAGTTTCAGAGCATGAGATTCAGGGCATGAGATTCAGGGCATGATTTTCAGGGCAGGAGATTCAGGGCAGGTGTTTCAGTGCAGGAGTTTCAGGGCATGAGATTCAGGGCATGAGATTCAGGGCATGAGTTTCAGGACAGGAGATTCAGGGCATGAGTTTCAGGGCATGAGTTTTAGGGCATGAGATTCAGGGCATGAGATTCAGGGCTTCATTTTCAGGGCATGAGATTCAGGGCATGAGTTTCAGGGCATGAGTTTGAGGGCAGGAGTTTCTGGGCATGAGATTCAGGGCATGAGTTTCAGTGCATGAGATTCAGGGCAGGTATTTCAGGGCATGTAATTCAGGGCATGAGTTTCTGGGCAGATGATTCAGGGCTTGAGTTTCAGTGCAGGAACTTGAGGGCATGAGATTCAGTGCACGAGTTTCAGGGCATGAGATTCAGGGCATGAGATTCAGGTCATGATTTTCAAGGCAGGAGATTCAGGGCAGGTGTTTCAGTGCAGGGGTTTCAGGGCATGAGATTCAGGACATGAGATTCAGGGCATGAGTTTTAGGACAGGAGATTCAGGGCATGAGTTTCAGGGCATGAGTTTCAGGGCAGGAGTTTCAGGGCATGTAATTCAGTGCGTGAGTTTCAGGATATGTGATTCATGGCATGAGTTTCAGTGCAGGAGTTTCAGGGCATGAGATTCAGGGCATGAGTTTCAGGGCATGAGATTCAGGGCAGGTATTTCAGGGCATGTAATTCAGGGCATGAGTTTCTGGGCAGATGATTCAGGGCATGAGTTTTAGGGCATGTGATTCAGGGCATGAGTTTCAGTGCATGAGTTTCAGGGCAGGAGTTTCAGGGTATGTGATTTAGGGGATGAGTTTCAGGGCATGAGATTCAGGGCTTGAGTTTCAGGGAATGAGGTTCAGGGCATGAGTTTCAGGGCATGAGATTCAGGGCATGAGTTTCAGTGCAGGAACTTGAGGGCATGAGATTCAGTGCACGAGTTTCAGAGCATGAGATTCAGGGCATGAGATTCAGGGCATGATTTTTAAGGCAGGAGATTCAGGGCTGGTGTTTCAGTGCAGGAGTTTCAGGGCATGAGATTCAGGGCATGAGATTCAGGCATGAGTATCAGGGCATGAGATTCAGGGCAGGTATTTCAGGGCATGTAATTCAGGGCATGAGTTTCTGGGCAGATGATTCAGGGCAGGAATTTTAGGGCATGTGTTTCAGGGCAGGAATTTTAGGGCATGTGATTCAGGGCATGAGTTTCAGTGCATGAGTTTCAGGGCAGTAGTTTCAGGGTATGTGATTTAGGGTATGAGTTTCAGGGCATGAGATTCAGGGCTTGAGTTTCAGGGCATGAGATTCAGGGCAGGAGTTTTAGGGCATGTGATTCAGGGCACGAGTTTGAGTGCATGAGTTTCAGGGCAGGAGTTTCAGGGTATGTGATTTAGGGCATGAGGTTCAGAGCATGAGATTCAGGGCATGAGATTCAGTGTATGATTTGCAGGGCAGGAGATTCAGGGCAGGTGTTTCAGTGCAGGAGTTTCAGGGCATGAGATTCAGAGCATGAGATTCAGGGCATGAGTTTTAGGACAGGAGATTCAGGGCATGAGTTTCAGGGCATGAGTTTCAGGGCAGGAGTTTCAGGGCATGTAATTCAGGGCGTGAGTTTCAGGATATGAGATTCATGGCATGAGTTTGAGTGCAGGAGTTTCAGGGCATGAGATTCAGGGCATGAGTTTCAGGGCATGAGATTCATGGCAGGTATTTCAGGGCATGTAATTCAGGGCATGAGTTTCTGGGCAGATGATTCAGGGCAGGAGTTTTAGGGCATGAGATTCAGGGCATGAGTTTCAGGGCATGAGATTCAGGGCAGGTATTTCAGGGCATGTAATTCAGGGCATGATTTTCTGGGCAGATGATTCAGGGCAGGAATTTTAGGGCATGTGATTCAGGGCATGAGTTTCAGTGCATGAGTTTCAGGGCAGTAGTTTCAGGGTATGTGATTTAGGGCATGAGATTCAGGGCTTGAGTTTCAGGGCATGAGATTCAGGGCATGAGTTTCAGTGCATGAGTTTGAGGGCAGGAGTTTCAGGGCATGAGATTCAGGGCATGAGTTTCAGGGCATGAGATTCAGGGCAGGTATTTCAGGGCATGTAATTCAGGGCATGAGTTTCTGGGCAGATGATTCAGGGCAGGAGTTTTAGGGCATGAGATTCAGGGCATGAGATTCAGGGCATGAGTTTCAGGGCATGAGATTCAGGGCAGGTATTTCAGGGCATGTAATTCAGGGCATGATTTTCTGGGCAGATGATTCAGGGCAGGAATTTTAGGGCATGTGATTCAGGGCATGAGTTTCAGTGCATGAGTTTCAGGGCAGTAGTTTCAGGGTATGTGATTGTGGGCATGAGTTTCAGGGCATGAGATTCAGGGCTTGAGTTTCAGGGCATGAGGTTCAGGGCATGAGTTTCAGGGCATGAGTTTCAGGGCAGGAGTTTTAGGGCATGTGATTCAGGGCATGAGTTTGAGTGCATGAGTTTCAGGGCAGGAGTTTCAGGGTATGTGATTTAGGGCATGAGATTCCGGGCATGAGATTCAGGGCTTGAGTTTCAGGGCATGAGGTTCAGGGCATGAGTTTCAGGTCATGAGATTCAGGGCATGAGTTTCAATGCAGGAACTTGAGGGCATGAGATTCAGGGCATGAGTTTCAGAGCATGAGATTCAGGGCTTGAGATTCAGGGCATGATTTTCAGGGCAGGAGATTCATGGCAGGTGTTTCAGTGCAGGAGTTTCAGGGCATGAGATTCAGGGCATGAGATTCAGGGCATGAGTTTCAGGACAGGAAATTCAGGGCATGAGTTTCAGGGCATGAGTTTCAGGGCAGGAGTTTCAGGGCATGTGATTCAGGGCGTGAGTTTCAGGATATGAGATTCATGGCATGAGTTTCAGCGCAGGAGTTTCAGGGCATGAGATTCAGGGCTTGAGTTTCAGGGCATGAGGTTCAGGGCATGAGTTTCAGGTCATGAGATTCAGGGCATGAGTTTCAGTGCAGGAACTTGAGGGGATGAGATTCAGGGCATGAGTTTCAGAGCATGAGATTCAGGGCATGAGATTCAGGGCATGATTTTCAGGGCAGGAGATTCAGGGCAGGTGTTTCAGTGCAGGAGTTTCAGGGCATGCGATTCAGGGCATGAGATTCAGGGCATGAGTTTCAGGACAGGAAATTCAGGGCATGAGTTTCAGGGCAGGAGTTTCAGGGCATGTGATTCAGGGCGTGAGTTTCAGGATATGAGATTCATGGCATGAGTTTCAGTGCAGGAGTTTCAGGGCATGAGATTCAGGGCATGAGTTTCAGGGCATGAGATTCAGGGCAGGTATTTCAGGGCATGTAATTCAGGGCATGATTTTCTGGGCAGATGATTCAGGGCAGGAATTTTAGGGCATGTGATTCAGGGCATGAGTTTCAGTGCATGAGTTTCAGGGCAGTAGTTTCAGGGTATGTGATTTAGGGCATGAGATTCAGGGCTTGAGTTTCAGGGCATGAGATTCAGGGCATGAGTTTCAGTGCATGAGTTTGAGGGCAGGAGTTTCAGGGCATGAGATTCAGGGCATGAGTTTCAGGGCATGAGATTCAGGGCAGGTATTTCAGGGCATGTAATTCAGGGCATGAGTTTCTGGGCAGATGATTCAGGGCAGGAGTTTTAGGGCATGAGATTCAGGGCATGAGATTCAGGGCATGAGTTTCAGGGCATGAGATTCAGGGCAGGTATTTCAGGGCATGTAATTCAGGGCATGATTTTCTGGGCAGATGATTCAGGGCAGGAATTTTAGGGCATGTGATTCAGGGCATGAGTTTCAGTGCATGAGTTTAAGGGCAGGAGTTTCAGGGAATGTGATGTAGGGCATGAGTTTCAGGGCATGAGTTTCAGAGCATGAGATTCAGGGCATGAGATTCAGGGCATGATTTTCAGGGCAGGAGATTCAGGGCAGGTGTTTCAGTGCAGGAGTTTCAGGGCATGAGATTCAGGGCATGAGATTCAGGGCATGAGTTTCAGGACAGGAGATTCAGGGCATGAGTTTCAGGGCATGAGTTTTAGGGCATGAGATTCAGGGCATGAGATTCAGGGCTTCATTTTCAGGGCATGAGATTCAGGGCATGAGTTTCAGGGCATGAGTTTGAGGGCAGGAGTTTCTGGGCATGAGATTCAGGGCATGAGTTTCAGTGCATGAGATTCAGGGCAGGTATTTCAGGGCATGTAATTCAGGGCATGAGTTTCTGGGCAGATGATTCAGGGCTTGAGTTTCAGTGCAGGAACTTGAGGGCATGAGATTCAGTGCACGAGTTTCAGGGCATGAGATTCAGGGCTTGAGTTTCAGGGCATCAGGTTCAGGGCATGAGTTTCAGGGCATGAGATTCAGGGCTTGAGTTTCAGTGCAGGAACTTGAGGGCATGAGATTCAGTGCACGAGTTTCAGAGCATGAGATTCAGGGCATGAGATTCAGGTCATGATTTTCTCAAGGCAGGAGATTCAGGGCAGGTGTTTCAGTGCAGGGGTTTCAGGGCATGAGATTCAGGACATGAGATTCAGGGCATGAGTTTTAGGACAGGAGATTCAGGGCATGAGTTTCAGGGCATGAGTTTCAGGGCAGGAGTTTCAGGGCATGTAATTCAGTGCGTGAGTTTCAGGATATGTGATTCATGGCATGAGTTTCAGTGCAGGAGTTTCAGGGCATGAGATTCAGGGCATGAGTTTCAGGGCATGAGATTCAGGGCAGGTATTTCAGGGCATGTAATTCAGGGCATGAGTTTCTGGGCAGATGATTCAGGGCATGAGTTTTAGGGCATGTGATTCAGGGCATGAGTTTCAGTGCATGAGTTTCAGGGCAGGAGTTTCAGGGTATGTGATTTAGGGCATGAGTTTCAGGGCATGAGATTCAGGGCTTGAGTTTCAGGGAATGAGGTTCAGGGCATGAGTTTCAGGGCATGAGATTCAGGGCATGAGTTTCAGTGCAGGAACTTGAGGGCATGAGATTCAGTGCACGAGTTTCAGAGCATGAGATTCAGGGCATGAGATTCAGGGCATGATTTTTAAGGCAGGAGATTCAGGGCTGGTGTTTCAGTGCAGGAGTTTCAGGGCATGAGATTCAGGGCATGAGATTCAGGCATGAGTATCAGGGCATGAGATTCAGGGCAGTTATTTCAGGGCATGTAATTCAGGGCATGAGTTTCTGGGCTGATGATTCAGGGCAGGAATTTTAGGGCATGTGTTTCAGGGCAGGAATTTTAGGGCATGTGATTCAGGGCATGAGTTTCAGTGCATGAGTTTCAGGGCAGTAGTTTCAGGGTATGTGATTTAGGGTATGAGTTTCAGGGCATGAGATTCAGGGCTTGAGTTTCAGGGCATGAGATTCAGGGCAGGAGTTTTAGGGCATGTGATTCAGGGCACGAGTTTGAGTGCATGAGTTTCAGGGCAGGAGTTTCAGGGTATGTGATTTAGGGCATGAGGTTCAGAGCATGAGATTCAGGGCATGAGATTCAGTGTATGATTTGCAGGGCAGGAGATTCAGGGCAGGTGTTTCAGTGCAGGAGTTTCAGGGCATGAGATTCAGAGCATGAGATTCAGGGCATGAGTTTTAGGACAGGAGATTCAGGGCATGAGTTTCAGGGCATGAGTTTCAGGGCAGGAGTTTCAGGGCATGTAATTCAGGGCGTGAGTTTCAGGATATGAGATTCATGGCATGAGTTTGAGTGCAGGAGTTTCAGGGCATGAGATTCAGGGCATGAGTTTCAGGGCATGAGATTCAGGGCAGGTATTTCAGGGCATGTAATTCAGGGCATGAGTTTCTGGGCAGATGATTCAGGGCAGGAGTTTTAGGGCATGAGATTCAGGGCATGAGTTTCAGGGCATGAGATTCAGGGCAGGTATTTCAGGGCATGTAATTCAGGGCATGATTTTCTGGGCAGATGATTCAGGGCAGGAATTTTAGGGCATGTGATTCAGGGCATGAGTTTCAGTGCATGAGTTTCAGGGCAGTAGTTTCAGGGTATGTGATTTAGGGCATGAGATTCAGGGCTTGAGTTTCAGGGCATGAGATTCAGGGCATGAGTTTCAGTGCATGAGTTTGAGGGCAGGAGTTTCAGGGCATGAGATTCAGGGCATGAGTTTCAGGGCATGAGATTCAGGGCAGGTATTTCAGGGCATGTAATTCAGGGCATGAGTTTCTGGGCAGATGATTCAGGGCAGGAGTTTTAGGGCATGAGATTCAGGGCATGAGATTCAGGGCATGAGTTTCAGGGCATGAGATTCAGGGCAGGTATTTCAGGGCATGTAATTCAGGGCATGATTTTCTGGGCAGATGATTCAGGGCAGGAATTTTAGGGCATGTGATTCAGGGCATGAGTTTCAGTGCATGAGTTTCAGGGCAGAAGTTTCAGGGTATGTGATTTTGGGCATGAGTTTCAGGGCATGAGATTCAGGGCTTGAGTTTCAGGGCATGAGGTTCAGGGCATGAGTTTCAGGGCATGAGTTTCAGGGCAGGAGTTTTAGGGCATGTGATTCAGGGCATGAGTTTGAGTGCATGAGTTTCAGGGCAGGAGTTTCAGGGTATGTGATTTAGGGCATGAGATTCCGGGCATGAGATTCAGGGCTTGAGTTTCAGGGCATGAGGTTCAGGGCATGAGTTTCAGGTCATGAGATTCAGGGCATGAGTTTCAATGCAGTAACTTGAGGTCATGAGATTCAGTGCACGAGTTTCAGAGCGTGAGATTCAGGGCATGAGATTCAGGGCATGAGTTTCAGTGCAGGAGATTCAGGGCATGAGATTCAGGGCATGAGATTCAGGGCATGAGTTTCAGGACAGGAAATTCAGGGCATGAGTTTCAGGGCATGAGTTTCAGGGCAGGAGTTTCAGGGCATGTGATTCAGGGCGTGAGTTTCAGGATATGAGATTCATGGCATGAGTTTCAGTGCAGGAGTTTCAGGGCATGAGTTTCAGTGCAGTAACTTGAGGTCATGAGATTCAGTGCACGAGTTTCAGAGCGTGAGATTCAGGGCATGAGATTCAGGGCATGAGTTTCAGTGCAGGAGATTCAGGGCATGAGATTCAGGGCATGAGATTCAGGGCATGAGTTTCAGGACAGGAAATTCAGGGCATGAGTTTCAGGGCATGAGTTTCAGGGCAGGAGTTTCAGGGCATGTGATTCAGGGCGTGAGTTTCAGGATATGAGATTCATGGCATGAGTTTCAGTGCAGGAGTTTCAGGGCATGAGATTCAGGGCATGAGTTTCAGAGCATGAGATTCAGGGCATGAGATTCAGGGCATGATTTTCAGGGCAGGAGATTCAGGGCAGGTGTTTCAGTGCAGGAGTTTCAGGGCATGAGATTCAGGGCATGAGATTCAGGGCATGAGTTTCAGGACAGGAGATTCAGGGCATGAGTTTCAGGGCATGAGTTTCAGGGCATGAGATTCAGGACATGAGATTCAGGGCTTCATTTTCAGGGCAGGAGATTCAGGGCAGGTGTTTCAGTGCAGGAGTTTCAGGGCACGCGATTCAGGGCATGAGATTCAGGGCATGAGTTTCAGGGCATGAGTTTCAGGGCATGAGTTTCAGGGCAGGAGTTTCAGGGCATGTGATTCAAGGCGTGAGTTTCAGGATATGAGATTCATGGCATGAGTTTCAGTGCAGGTGTTTCAGGGCATGAGATTCAGGGCATGAGTTTCAGTGCATGAGTTTGAGGGCAGGAGTTTCAGGGCATGAGATTAAGGGCATGAGTTTCAGGGCATGAGATTCAGGGCAGGTATTTCAGGGCATGTAATTCAGGGCATGAGTTTCTGGGCAGATGATTCAGGGCATGAGTTTTAGGGCATGTGATTCAGGGCATGAGTTTCAGTGCATGAGTTTCAGGGCAGGAGTTTCAGGGTATGTGATGTAGGGCATGAGTTTCAGGGCATGAGATTCAGGGCTTGATTCAGGGCATGAGTTTCAGAGCATGAGATTCAGGGCATGAGATTCAGGGCATGATTTTCAGGGCAGGAGATTCAGGGCAGGTGTTTCAGTGCAGGAGTTTCAGGGCATGAGATTCAGGGCATGAGATTCAGGGCATGAGTTTCAGGACAGGAGATTCAGGGCATGAGTTTCAGGGCATGAGTTTCAGGGCATGAGATTCAGGGAATGAGATTCAGGGCTTCATTTTCAGGGCAGGAGATTCAGGGCAGGTGTTTCAGTGCAGGAGTTTCAGGGCACGAGATTCAGGGCATGAGATTCAGGGCATGAGTTTCAGGGCATGAGTTTCAGGGCATGAGTTTCAGGGCAGGAGTTTCAGGGCATGTGATTCAAGGCGTGAGTTTCAGGATATGAGATTCATGGCATGAGTTTCAGTGCAGGTGTTTCAGGGCATGAGATTCAGGGCATGAGTTTCAGTGCATGAGTTTGAGGGCAGGAGTTTCAAGGCATGAGATTCAGGGCATGAGTTTCAGTGCATGAGTTTGAGGGCAGGAGTTTCTGGGCATGAGATTCAGGGCATGAGTTTCAGGGCATGAGATTCAGGGCAGGTATTTCAGGGCATGTAATTCAGGGCATGAGTTTCTGGGCAGATGATTCAGGGCTTGAGTTTCAGTGCAGGAACTTGAGGGCATGAGAATCAGTGCACGAGTTTCAGGGCATGAGATTCAGGGCTTGAGTTTCAGGGCATGAGGTTCAGGGCATGAGTTTCAGGGCATGAGATTCAGTGCTTGAGTTTCAGTGCAGGAACTTGAGGGCATGAGATTCAGTGCACGAGTTTCAGAGCATGAGATTCAGGGCATGAGATTCAGGTCATGATTTTCAAGGCAGGAGATTCAGGGCAGGTGTTTCAGTGCAGGAGTTTCAGGACATGAGATTCAGGGCATGAGTTTCAGTGCAGTAACTTGAGGTCATGAGATTCAGTGCACGAGTTTCAGAGCGTGAGATTCAGGGCATGAGATTCAGGGCATGAGTTTCAGTGCAGGAGATTCAGGGCATGAGATTCAGGGCATGAGATTCAGGGCATGAGTTTCAGGGCAGGTATTTCAGGGCATGTAATTCAGGGCATGAGTTTCTGGGCAGATGATTCAGGGCAGGAGTTTTAGGGCATGAGATTCAGGGCATGAGATTCAGGGCATGAGTTTCAGGGCATGAGATTCAGGGCAGGTATTTCAGGGCATGTAATTCAGGGCATGATTTTCTGGGCAGATGATTCAGGGCAGGAATTTTAGGGCATGTGATTCAGGGCATGAGTTTCAGTGCATGAGTTTCAGGGCAGTAGTTTCAGGGTATGTGATTGTGGGCATGAGTTTCAGGGCATGAGATTCAGGGCTTGAGTTTCAGGGCATGAGGTTCAGGGCATGAGTTTCAGGGCATGAGTTTCAGGGCAGGAGTTTTAGGGCATGTGATTCAGGGCATGAGTTTGAGTGCATGAGTTTCAGGGCAGGAGTTTCAGGGTATGTGATTTAGGGCATGAGATTCCGGGCATGAGATTCAGGGCTTGAGTTTCAGGGCATGAGGTTCAGGGCATGAGTTTCAGGTCATGAGATTCAGGGCATGAGTTTCAATGCAGGAACTTGAGGGCATGAGATTCAGGGCATGAGTTTCAGAGCATGAGATTCAGGGCTTGAGATTCAGGGCATGATTTTCAGGGCAGGAGATTCATGGCAGGTGTTTCAGTGCAGGAGTTTCAGGGCATGAGATTCAGGGCATGAGATTCAGGGCATGAGTTTCAGGACAGGAAATTCAGGGCATGAGTTTCAGGGCATGAGTTTCAGGGCAGGAGTTTCAGGGCATGTGATTCAGGGCGTGAGTTTCAGGATATGAGATTCATGGCATGAGTTTCAGCGCAGGAGTTTCAGGGCATGAGATTCAGGGCTTGAGTTTCAGGGCATGAGGTTCAGGGCATGAGTTTCAGGTCATGAGATTCAGGGCATGGTTTCAGTGCAGGAACTTGAGGGGATGAGATTCAGGGCATGAGTTTCAGAGCATGAGATTCAGGCATGAGATTCAGGGCATGATTTTCAGGGCAGGAGATTCAGGGCAGGTGTTTCAGTGCAGGAGTTTCAGGGCATGCGATTCAGGGCATGAGATTCAGGGCATGAGTTTCAGGACAGGAAATTCAGGGCATGAGTTTCAGGGCAGGAGTTTCAGGGCATGTGATTCAGGGCGTGAGTTTCAGGATATGAGATTCATGGCATGAGTTTCAGTGCAGGAGTTTCAGGGCATGAGATTCAGGGCATGAGTTTCAGGGCATGAGATTCAGGGCAGGTATTTCAGGGCATGTAATTCAGGGCATGATTTTCTGGGCAGATGATTCAGGGCAGGAATTTTAGGGCATGTGATTCAGGGCATGAGTTTCAGTGCATGAGTTTCAGGGCAGTAGTTTCAGGGTATGTGATTTAGGGCATGAGATTCAGGGCTTGAGTTTCAGGGCATGAGATTCAGGGCATGAGTTTCAGTGCATGAGTTTGAGGGCAGGAGTTTCAGGGCATGAGATTCAGGGCATGAGTTTCAGGGCATGAGATTCAGGGCAGGTATTTCAGGGCATGTAATTCAGGGCATGAGTTTCTGGGCAGATGATTCAGGGCAGGAGTTTTAGGGCATGAGATTCAGGGCATGAGATTCAGGGCATGAGTTTCAGGGCATGAGATTCAGGGCAGGTATTTCAGGGCATGTAATTCAGGGCATGATTTTCTGGGCAGATGATTCAGGGCAGGAATTTTAGGGCATGTGATTCAGGGCATGAGTTTCAGTGCATGAGTTTAAGGGCAGGAGTTTCAGGGAATGTGATGTAGGGCATGAGTTTCAGGGCATGAGTTTCAGAGCATGAGATTCAGGGCATGAGATTCAGGGCATGATTTTCAGGGCAGGAGATTCAGGGCAGGTGTTTCAGTGCAGGAGTTTCAGGGCATGAGATTCAGGGCATGAGATTCAGGGCATGAGTTTCAGGACAGGAGATTCAGGGCATGAGTTTCAGGGCATGAGTTTTAGGGCATGAGATTCAGGGCATGAGATTCAGGGCTTCATTTTCAGGGCATGAGATTCAGGGCATGAGTTTCAGGGCATGAGTTTGAGGGCAGGAGTTTCTGGGCATGAGATTCAGGGCATGAGTTTCAGTGCATGAGATTCAGGGCAGGTATTTCAGGGCATGTAATTCAGGGCATGAGTTTCTGGGCAGATGATTCAGGGCTTGAGTTTCAGTGCAGGAACTTGAGGGCATGAGATTCAGTGCACGAGTTTCAGGGCATGAGATTCAGGGCTTGAGTTTCAGGGCATGAGGTTCAGGGCATGAGTTTCAGGGCATGAGATTCAGGGCTTGAGTTTCAGTGCAGGAACTTGAGGGCATGAGATTCAGTGCACGAGTTTCAGAGCATGAGATTCAGGGCATGAGATTCAGGTCATGATTTTCAAGGCAGGAGATTCAGGGCAGGTGTTTCAGTGCAGGGGTTTCAGGGCATGAGATTCAGGACATGAGATTCAGGGCATGAGTTTTAGGACAGGAGATTCAGGGCATGAGTTTCAGGGCATGAGTTTCAGGGCAGGAGTTTCAGGGCATGTAATTCAGTGCGTGAGTTTCAGGATATGTGATTCATGGCATGAGTTTCAGTGCAGGAGTTTCAGGGCATGAGATTCAGGGCATGAGTTTCAGGGCATGAGATTCAGGGCAGGTATTTCAGGGCATGTAATTCAGGGCATGAGTTTCTGGGCATGAGATTCAGGGCTTGAGTTTCAGGGAATGAGGTTCAGGGCATGAGTTTCAGGGCATGAGATTCAGGGCATGAGTTTCAGTGCAGGAACTTGAGGGCATGAGATTCAGTGCACGAGTTTCAGAGCATGAGATTCAGGGCATGAGATTCAGGGCATGATTTTTAAGGCAGGAGATTCAGGGCTGGTGTTTCAGTGCAGGAGTTTCAGGGCATGAGATTCAGGGCATGAGATTCAGGCATGAGTATCAGGGCATGAGATTCAGGGCAGGTATTTCAGGGCATGTAATTCAGGGCATGAGTTTCTGGGCAGATGATTCAGGGCAGGAATTTTAGGGCATGTGTTTCAGGGCAGGAATTTTAGGGCATGTGATTCAGGGCATGAGTTTCAGTGCATGAGTTTCAGGGCAGTAGTTTCAGGGTATGTGATTTAGGGTATGAGTTTCAGGGCATGAGATTCAGGGCTTGAGTTTCAGGGCATGAGATTCAGGGCAGGAGTTTTAGGGCATGTGATTCAGGGCACGAGTTTGAGTGCATGAGTTTCAGGGCAGGAGTTTCAGGGTATGTGATTTAGGGCATGAGGTTCAGAGCATGAGATTCAGGGCATGAGATTCAGTGTATGATTTGCAGGGCAGGAGATTCAGGGCAGGTGTTTCAGTGCAGGAGTTTCAGGGCATGAGATTCAGAGCATGAGATTCAGGGCATGAGTTTTAGGACAGGAGATTCAGGGCATGAGTTTCAGGGCATGAGTTTCAGGGCAGGAGTTTCAGGGCATGTAATTCAGGGCGTGAGTTTCAGGATATGAGATTCATGGCATGAGTTTGAGTGCAGGAGTTTCAGGGCATGAGATTCAGGGCATGAGTTTCAGGGCATGAGATTCATGGCAGGTATTTCAGGGCATGTAATTCAGGGCATGAGTTTCTGGGCAGATGATTCAGGGCAGGAGTTTTAGGGCATGAGATTCAGGGCATGAGTTTCAGGGCATGAGATTCAGGGCAGGTATTTCAGGGCATGTAATTCAGGGCATGATTTTCTGGGCAGATGATTCAGGGCAGGAATTTTAGGGCATGTGATTCAGGGCATGAGTTTCAGTGCATGAGTTTCAGGGCAGTAGTTTCAGGGTATGTGATTTAGGGCATGAGATTCAGGGCTTGAGTTTCAGGGCATGAGATTCAGGGCATGAGTTTCAGTGCATGAGTTTGAGGGCAGGAGTTTCAGGGCATGAGATTCAGGGCATGAGTTTCAGGGCATGAGATTCAGGGCAGGTATTTCAGGGCATGTAATTCAGGGCATGAGTTTCTGGGCAGATGATTCAGGGCAGGAGTTTTAGGGCATGAGATTCAGGGCATGAGATTCAGGGCATGAGTTTCAGGGCATGAGATTCAGGGCAGGTATTTCAGGGCATGTAATTCAGGGCATGATTTTCTGGGCAGATGATTCAGGGCAGGAATTTTAGGGCATGTGATTCAGGGCATGAGTTTCAGTGCATGAGTTTCAGGGCAGTAGTTTCAGGGTATGTGATTTTGGGCATGAGTTTCAGGGCATGAGATTCAGGGCTTGAGTTTCAGGGCATGAGGTTCAGGGCATGAGTTTCAGGGCATGAGTTTCAGGGCAGGAGTTTTAGGGCATGTGATTCAGGGCATGAGTTTGAGTGCATGAGTTTCAGGGCAGGAGTTTCAGGGTATGTGATTTAGGGCATGAGATTCCGGGCATGAGATTCAGGGCTTGAGTTTCAGGGCATGAGGTTCAGGGCATGAGTTTCAGGTCATGAGATTCAGGGCATGAGTTTCAATGCAGGAACTTGAGGGCATGAGATTCAGGGCATGAGTTTCAGAGCATGAGATTCAGGGCTTGAGATTCAGGGCATGATTTTCAGGGCAGGAGATTCATGGCAGGTGTTTCAGTGCAGGAGTTTCAGGGCATGAGATTCAGGGCATGAGATTCAGGGCATGAGTTTCAGGACAGGAAATTCAGGGCATGAGTTTCAGGGCATGAGTTTCAGGGCAGGAGTTTCAGGGCATGTGATTCAGGGCGTGAGTTTCAGGATATGAGATTCATGGCATGAGTTTCAGTGCATGAGTTTCAGGGCATGAGATTCAGGGCTTGAGTTTCAGGGCATGAGGTTCAGGGCATGAGTTTCAGGTCATGAGATTCAGGGCATGAGTTTCAGTGCAGGAACTTGAGGGGATGAGATTCAGGGCATGAGTTTCAGAGCATGAGATTCAGGGCATGAGATTCAGGGCATGATTTTCAGGGCAGGAGATTCAGGGCAGGTGTTTCAGTGCAGGAGTTTCAGGGCATGCGATTCAGGGCATGAGATTCAGGGCATGAGTTTCAGGACAGGAAATTCAGGGCATGAGTTTCAGGGCATGAGTTTCAGGGCAGGAGTTTCAGGGCATGTGATTCAGGGCGTGAGTTTCAGGATATGAGATTCATGGCATGAGTTTCAGTGCAGGAGTTTCAGGGCATGAGATTCAGGGCATGAGTTTCAGGGCATGAGATTCAGGGCAGGTATTTCAGGGCATGTAATTCAGGGCATGATTTTCTGGGCAGATGATTCAGGGCAGGAATTTTAGGGCATGTGATTCAGGGCATGAGTTTCAGTGCATGAGTTTCAGGGCAGTAGTTTCAGGGTATGTGATTTAGGGCATGAGATTCAGGGCTTGAGTTTCAGGGCATGAGATTCAGGGCATGAGTTTCAGTGCATGAGTTTGAGGGCAGGAGTTTCAGGGCATGAGATTCAGGGCATGAGTTTCAGGGCATGAGATTCAGGGCAGGTATTTCAGGGCATGTAATTCAGGGCATGAGTTTCTGGGCAGATGATTCAGGGCAGGAGTTTTAGGGCATGAGATTCAGGGCATGAGATTCAGGGCATGAGTTTCAGGGCATGAGATTCAGGGCAGGTATTTCAGGGCATGTAATTCAGGGCATGATTTTCTGGGCAGATGATTCAGGGCAGGAATTTCAGGGCATGTGATTCAGGGCATGAGTTTCAGTGCATGAGTTTCAGGGCAGTAGTTTCAGGGTATGTGATTTTGGGCATGAGTTTCAGGGCATGAGATTCAGGGCTTGAGTTTCAGGGCATGAGGTTCAGGGCATGAGTTTCAGGGCATGAGTTTCAGGGCAGGAGTTTTAGGGCATGTGATTCAGGGCATGAGTTTGAGTGCATGAGTTTCAGGGCAGGAGTTTCAGGGTATGTGATTTAGGGCATGAGATTCCGGGCATGAGATTCAGGGCTTGAGTTTCAGGGCATGAGGTTCAGGGCATGAGTTTCAGGTCATGAGATTCAGGGCATGAGTTTCAATGCAGGAACTTGAGGGCATGAGATTCAGGGCATGAGTTTCAGAGCATGAGATTCAGGGCTTGAGATTCAGGGCATGATTTTCAGGGCAGGAGATTCATGGCAGGTGTTTCAGTGCAGGAGTTTCAGGGCATGAGATTCAGGGCATGAGATTCAGGGCATGAGTTTCAGGACAGGAAATTCAGGGCATGAGTTTCAGGGCATGAGTTTCAGGGCAGGAGTTTCAGGGCATGTGATTCAGGGCGTGAGTTTCAGGATATGAGATTCATGGCATGAGTTTCAGTGCAGGAGTTTCAGGGCATGAGATTCAGGGCTTGAGTTTCAGGGCATGAGGTTCAGGGCATGAGTTTCAGGTCATGAGATTCAGGGCATGAGTTTCAGTGCAGGAACTTGAGGGGATGAGATTCAGGGCATGAGTTTCAGTGCAGGAGTTTCAGGGCATGCGATTCAGGGCATGAGATTCAGGGCATGAGTTTCAGGACAGGAAATTCAGGGCATGAGTTTCAGGGCATGAGTTTCAGGGCAGGAGTTTCAGGGCATGTGATTCAGGGCGTGAGTTTCAGGATATGAGATTCATGGCATGAGTTTCAGTGCAGGAGTTTCAGGGCATGAGATTCAGGGCATGAGTTTCAGAGCATGAGATTCAGGGCATGAGATTCAGGGCATGATTTTCAGGGCAGGAGATTCAGGGCAGGTGTTTCAGTGCAGGAGTTTCAGGACAGGAGATTCAGGGCATGAGTTTCAGGGCATGAGTTTCAGGGCACGAGATTCAGGGCATGAGATTCAGGGCATGAGTTTCAGGGCATGAGTTTCAGGGCATGAGTTTCAGGGCAGGAGTTTCAGGGCAGGAGTTTCAGGGCATGTGATTCAAGGCGTGAGTTTCAGGATATGAGATTCATGGCATGAGTTTCAGTGCAGGTGTTTCAGGGCATGAGATTCAGGGCATGAGTTTCAGTGCATGAGTTTGAGGGCAGGAGTTTCAAGGCATGAGATTCAGGGCATGAGTTTCAGTGCATGAGTTTGAGGGCAGGAGTTTCAGGGCATGAGATTCAGGGCATGAGTTTCAGGGCATGAGATTCAGGGCAGGTATTTCAGGGCATGTAATTGAGGGCATGAGTTTCTGGGCAGATGATTCAGGGCATGAGTTTTAGGGCATGTGATTCAGGGCATGAGTTTCAGTGCATGAGTTTCAGGGCAGGAGTTTCAGGGTATGTGATGTAGGGCATGAGTTTCAGGGCATGAGATTCAGGGCTTGAGAATCAGGGCATGAGTTTCAGAGCATGAGATTCAGGGCATGAGATTCAGGGCATGATTTTCAGGGCATGAGATTCAGGGCATGAGTTTCAGGACAGGAGATTCAGGGCATGAGTTTCAGGGCATGAGTTTCAGAGCATGAGATTCAGGGCATGAGATTCAGGGCTTCATTTTCAGGGCAGGAGATTCAGGGCATGAGATTCCGGGCATGAGTTTCAGGGCATGAGTTTCAGGGCATGAGTTTCTGGGCAGATGATTCAGGGCATGAGTTTTAGGGCATGTGATTCAGGGCATGAGTTTCAGTGCATGAGTTTCAGGGCAGGAGTTTCAGGGTATGTGATTTAGGGCATGAGTTTCAGGGCATGAGATTCAGGGCTTGAGTTTCAGGGCATGAGGTTCAGGGCATGAGTTTCAGGGCATGAGATTCAGGGCTTGAGTTTCAGTGCAGGAACTTGAGGGCATGAGATTCAGTGCACGAGTTTCAGAGCATGAGATTCAGGGCATGAGATTCAGGTCATGATTTTCAAGGCAGGAGATTCAGGGCAGGTGTTTCAGTGCAGGAGTTTCAGGACATGAGATTCAGGGCATGAGTTTCAGTGCAGTAACTTGAGGTCATGAGATTCAGTGCACGAGTTTCAGAGCATGAGATTCAGGGCATGAGATTCAGGGCATGATTTTCAGGGCAGGAGATTCAGGGCAGGTGTTTCAGTGCAGGAGTTTCAGAGCATGAGATTCAGGGCATGAGATTCAGGGCATGAGTTTCAGGACAGGAGATTCAGGGCATGAGTTTCAGGGCATGAGTTTCAGGGCATGAGATTCAGGGCTTCATTTTCAGGGCAGGAGATTCAGGGCAGGTGTTTCAGTGCAGGAGTTTCATGGCACGAGATTCAGGGCATGAGATTCCGGGCATGAGTTTCAGGGCATGAGTTTCAGGGCATGAGTTTCAGGGCAGGAGTTTCAGGGCATGTGATTCAAGGCGTGAGTTTCAGGATATGAGATTCATGGCATGAGTTTCAGTGCAGGTGTTTCAGAGCATGAGATTCAGGGCATGAGTTTCAGTGCATGAGTTTGAGGGCAGGAGTTTCAAGGCATGAGATTCAGGGCATGAGTTTCAGTGCATGAGTTTGAGGGCAGGAGTTTCAGGGCATGAGATTCAGGGCATGAGTTTCAGGGCATGAGATTCAGGGCAGGTATTTCAGGGCATGTAATTCAGGGCATGAGTTTCTGGGCAGATGATTCAGGGCATGAGTTTTAGGGCATGTGATTCAGGGCATGAGTTTCAGTGCATGAGTTTCAGGGCAGGAGTTTCAGGGTATGTGATTTAGGGCATGAGTTTCAGGGCATGAGATTCAGGGCTTGAGTTTCAGGGCATGAGGTTCAGGGCATGAGTTTCAGGGCATGAGATTCAGGGCATGAGTTTCAGTGCAGGAACTTGAGGGCATGAGATTCAGTGCACGAGTTTCAGAGCATGAGATTCAGGGCATGAGATTCAGGTCATGATTTTCAAGGCAGGAGATTCAGGGCAGGTGTTTCAGTGCAGGAGTTTCAGGACATGAGATTCAGGGCATGAGTTTCAGTGCAGTAACTTGAGGTCATGAGATTCAGTGCACGAGTTTCAGAGCGTGAGATTCAGGGCATGAGATTCAGGGCATGAGTTTCAGGGCAGGAGATTCAGGGCAGGTGATTCAGTGCAGGAGTTTCAGGGCATGAGATTCAGGACATGAGATTCAGGGCATGAGTTTTAGGACAGGAGATTCAGGGCATGAGTTTCAGGGCATGAGTTTCAGGGCAGGAGTTTCAGGGCAGGAGTTTCAGGGCATGTAATTCAGGGCGTGAGTTTCAGGATATGAGATTCATGGCATGAGTTTCAGTGCAGGAGTTTCAGGGCATGAGATTCAGGGCATGTGTTTCAGAGCATGAGATTCAGGGCAGGTATTTCAGGGCATGTAATTCAGGGCATGAGTTTCTGGGCAGATGATTCAGGGCATGAGTTTTAGGGCATGTGATTCAGGGCATGAGTTTCAGTGCATGAGTTTCAGGGCAGGAGTTTCAGGGTATGTGATTTAGGGCATGAGTTTCAGGGCATGAGATTCAGGGCTTGAGTTTCAGCGCATGAGGTTCAGGGCATGAGTTTCAGGGCATGAGATTCAGGGCATGAGTTTCAGTGCAGGAACTTGAGGGCATGAGATTCAGTGCACGAGTTTCAGAGCATGAGATTCAGGGCATGAGATTCAGGGCATGATTTTCAAGGCAGGAGATTCAGGGCTGGTGTTTCAGTGCAGGAGTTTCAGGGCATGAGATTCAGGGCATGAGATTCAGGGCATGAGTTTCAGGGCATGAGATTCAGGGCAGGTATTTCAGGGCATGTAATTCAGGGCATGAGTTTCTTGGCAGATGATTCAGGGCAGGAATTTTAGGCTATGTGATTCAGGGCATGTAATTCAGGGCATGAGTTTCTGGGCAGATGATTCAGGGCAGGAATTTTAGGGCATGTGATTCAGCGCATGAGTTTCAGTGCATGACTTTCAGGGCAGTAGTTTCAGGGTATGTGATTTAGGGTATGAGTTTCAGGGCATGAGATTCAGGGCTTGAGTTTCAGGGCATGAGATTCAGTGCAGGAGTTTTAGGGCATGTGATTCAGGGCACGAGTTTGAGAGCATGAGTTTCAGGGCAGGAGTTTCAGGGTATGTGATTTAGGGCATGAGTTTCAGAGCATGAGATTCAGGGCATGAGATTCAGGGTATGATTTTCAGGGCAGGAGATTCAGGGCATGAGTTTCAGGGCATGAGAATCAGGGCAGGTATTCTAGGGCATGTAATTCAGGGCATGAGTTTCTGGGCAGATGATTCAGGGCATGAGTTTTAGGGCATGTGATTCAGGGCATGAGTTTCAGTGCATGAGTTTCAGGGCAGGAGTTTCAGGGTATGTGATGTAGGGCATGAGTTTCAGGGCATGAGATTCAGGGCTTGAGATTCAGGGCATGAGTTTCAGAGCATGAGATTCAGGGCATGAGATTCAGGGCATGATTTTCAGGGCAGGAGATTCAGGGCAGGTGTTTCAGTGCAGGAGTTTCAGGGCATGAGATTCAGGGCATTAGATTCAGGGCATGAGTTTCAGGACAGGAGATTCAGGGCATGAGTTTCAGGGCATGAGTTTCAGGGCATGAGATTCAGGGCATGAGATTCAGGGCTTCATTTTAAGGGCAGGAGATTCAGGGCAGGTGTTTCAGTGCAGGAGTTTCAGGGCACGAGATTCAGGGCATGAGATTCAGGGCATGAGTTTCAGGGCATGAGTTTCAGGGCATGAGTTTCAGGGCAGGAGTTTCAGGGCATGTGATTCAAGGCGTGAGTTTCTGGATATGAGATTCATGGCATGAGTTTCAGTGCAGGTGTTTCAGGGCATGACATTCAGGGCATGAGTTTCAGGGCATGAGTTTGAGGGCAGGAGTTTCAAGGCATGAGATTCAGGGCATGAGTTTCAGTGCATGAGTTTGAGGGCAGGAGTTTCTGGGCATGAGATTCAGGGCATGAGTTTCAGGGCATGAGATTCAGGGCAGGTATTTCAGGGCATGTAATTCAGGGCATGAGTTTCTGGGCAGATGATTCAGGGCATGAGTTTTAGGGCATGTGATTCAGGGCATGAGTTTCAGTGCATGAGTTTCAGGGCAGGAGTTTCAGGGTATGTGATTTAGGGCATGAGTTTCAGGGCATGAGATTCAGGGCTTGAGTTTCAGGGCATGAGGTTCAGGGCATGAGTTTCAGGGCATGAGATTCAGGGCTTGAGTTTCAGTGCAGGAACTTGAGGGCATGAGATTCAGTGCACGAGTTTCAGAGCATGAGATTCAGGGCATGAGATTCAGGTCATGATTTTCAAGGCAGGAGATTCAGGGCAGGTGTTTCAGTGCAGGAGTTTCAGGACATGAGATTCAGGGCATGAGTTTCAGTGCAGTAACTTGAGGTCATGAGATTCAGTGCACGAGTTTCAGAGCGTGAGATTCAGGGCATGAGATTCAGGGCATGAGTTTCAGGGCAGGAGATTCAGGGCAGGTGTTTCAGTGCAGGAGTTTCAGGGCATGAGATTCAGGACATGAGATTCAGGGCATGAGTTTTAGGACAGGAGATTCAGGGCATGAGTTTCAGGGCATGAGTTTCAGGGCATGAGTTTCAGGGCAGGAGTTTCAGGGCATGTATTTCAGGGCGTGAGTTTCAGGATATGAGATTCATGGCATGAGTTTCAGTGCAGGAGTTTCAGGGCATGAGATTCAGGGCATGAGTTTCAGGGCATGAGATTCAGGGCAGGTATTTCAGGGCATGTAATTCAGGGCATGAGTTTCTGGGCAGATGATTCAGGGCATGAGTTTTAGGGCATGTGATTCAGGGCATGAGTTTCAGTGCATGAGTTTCAGGGCAGGAGTTTCAGGGTATGTGATTTAGGGCATGAGTTTCAGGGCATGAGATTCAGGGCTTGAGTTTCAGGGAATGAGGTTCAGGGCATGAGTTTCAGGGCATGAGATTCAGGGCATGAGTTTCAGTGCAGGAACTTGAGGGCATGAGATTCAGTGCACGAGTTTCAGAGCATGAGATTCAGGGCATGAGATTCAGGGCATGATTTTTAAGGCAGGAGATTCAGGGCTGGTGTTTCAGTGCAGGAGTTTCAGGGCATGAGATTCAGGGTATGAGATTCAGAGCATGAGATTCAGGGCATGAGTTTCAGGGCATGAGATTCAGGGCAGGTATTTCAGGGCATGTAATTCAGGGCATGAGTTTCTTGGCAGATGATTCAGGGCAGGAATTTTAGGGTATGTGATTCAGGGCATGTAATTCAGGGCATGAGTTTCTGGGCAGATGATTCTGGGCAGGAATTTTAGGGCATGTGATTCAGGGCATGAGTTTCAGTGCATGACTTTCAGGGCAGTAGTTTCAGGGTATGTGATTTAGGGTATGAGTTTCAGGGCATGAGATTCAGGGCTTGAGTTTCAGGGCATGAGGTTCAGGGCATGAGTTTCAGGGCATGAGATTCAGGGCTTGAGTTTCAGTGCAGGAACTTGAGGGCATGAGATTCAGTGCACGAGTTTCAGAGCATGAGATTCAGGGCATGAGATTCAGGTCATGATTTTCAAGGCAGGAGATTCAGGGCAGGTGTTTCAGGGCATGAGTTTCAGTGCATGACTTTCAGGGCAGGAGTTTCAGGGTATGTGATTTAGGGCATGAGTTTCAGAGCATGAGATTCAGGGCATGAGATTCAGGGTATGATTTTCAGGGCAGGAGATTCAGGGCATGAGTTTCAGGGCATGAGAATCAGGGCAGGTATTCTAGGGCATGTAATTCAGGGCATGAGTTTCTGGGCAGATGATTCAGGGCATGAGTTTTAGGGCATGTGATTCAGGGCATGAGTTTCAGTGCATGAGTTTCAGGGCAGGAGTTTCAGGGTATGTGATGTAGGGCATGAGTTTCAGGGCATGAGATTCAGGGCTTGAGATTCAGGGCATGATTTTCAGAGCATGAGATTCAGGGCATGAGATTCAGGGCATGATTTTCAGGGCAGGAGATTCAGGGCAGGTGTTTCAGTGCAGGAGTTTCAGGGCATGAGATTCAGGGCATTAGATTCAGGGCATGAGTTTCAGGACAGGAGATTCAGGGCATGAGTTTCAGGGCATGAGTTTCAGGGCATGAGATTCAGGGCATGAGATTCAGGGCTTCATTTTAAGGGCAGGAGATTCAGGGCAGGTGTTTCAGTGCAGGAGTTTCAGGGCACGAGATTCAGGGCATGAGATTCAGGGCATGAGTTTCAGGGCATGAGTTTCAGGGCATGAGTTTCAGGGCAGGAGTTTCAGGGCATGTGATTCAAGGCGTGAGTTTCTGGATATGAGATTCATGGCATGAGTTTCAGTGCAGGTGTTTCAGGGCATGACATTCAGGGCATGAGTTTCAGGGCATGAGTTTGAGGGCAGGAGTTTCAAGGCATGAGATTCAGGGCATGAGTTTCAGTGCATGAGTTTGAGGGCAGGAGTTTCTGGGCATGAGATTCAGGGCATGAGTTTCAGGGCATGAGATTCAGGGCAGGTATTTCAGGGCATGTAATTCAGGGCATGAGTTTCTGGGCAGATGATTCAGGGCATGAGTTTTAGGGCATGTGATTCAGGGCATGAGTTTCAGTGCATGAGTTTCAGGGCAGGAGTTTCAGGGTATGTGATTTAGTGCATGAGTTTCAGGGCATGAGATTCAGGGCTTGAGTTTCAGGGCATGAGGTTCAGGGCATGAGTTTCAGGGCATGAGATTCAGGGCTTGAGTTTCAGTGCAGGAACTTGAGGGCATGAGATTCAGTGCACGAGTTTCAGAGCATGAGATTCAGGGCATGAGATTCAGGTCATGATTTTCAAGGCAGGAGATTCAGGGCAGGTGTTTCAGTGCAGGAGTTTCAGGACATGAGATTCAGGGCATGAGTTTCAGTGCAGTAACTTGAGGTCATGAGATTCAGTGCACGAGTTTCAGAGCGTGAGATTCAGGGCATGAGATTCAGGGCATGAGTTTCAGGGCAGGAGATTCAGGGCAGGTGTTTCAGTGCAGGAGTTTCAGGGCATGAGATTCAGGACATGAGATTCAGGGCATGAGTTTTAGGACAGGAGATTCAGGGCATGAGTTTCAGGGCATGAGTTTCAGGGCATGAGTTTCAGGGCAGGAGTTTCAGGGCATGTATTTCAGGGCGTGAGTTTCAGGATATGAGATTCATGGCATGAGTTTCAGTGCAGGAGTTTCAGGGCATGAGATTCAGGGCATGAGTTTCAGGGCATGAGATTCAGGGCAGGTATTTCAGGGCATGTAATTCAGGGCATGAGTTTCTGGGCAGATGATTCAGGGCATGAGTTTTAGGGCATGTGATTCAGGGCATGAGTTTCAGTGCATGAGTTTCAGGGCAGGAGTTTCAGGGTATGTGATTTAGGGCATGAGTTTCAGGGCATGAGATTCAGGGCTTGAGTTTCAGGGAATGAGGTTCAGGGCATGAGTTTCAGGGCATGAGATTCAGGGCATGAGTTTCAGTGCAGGAACTTGAGGGCATGAGATTCAGTGCACGAGTTTCAGAGCATGAGATTCAGGGCATGAGATTCAGGGCATGATTTTTAAGGCAGGAGATTCAGGGCTGGTGTTTCAGTGCAGGAGTTTCAGGGCATGAGATTCAGGGTATGAGATTCAGAGCATGAGATTCAGGGCATGAGTTTCAGGGCATGAGATTCAGGGCAGGTATTTCAGGGCATGTAATTCAGGGCATGAGTTTCTTGGCAGATGATTCAGGGCAGGAATTTTAGGGTATGTGATTCAGGGCATGTAATTCAGGGCATGAGTTTCTGGGCAGATGATTCAGGGCAGGAATTTTAGGGCATGTGATTCAGGGCATGAGTTTCAGTGCATGACTTTCAGGGCAGTAGTTTCAGGGTATGTGATTTAGGGTATGAGTTTCAGGGCATGAGATTCAGGGCTTGAGTTTCAGGGCATGAGGTTCAGGGCATGAGTTTCAGGGCATGAGATTCAGGGCTTGAGTTTCAGTGCAGGAACTTGAGGGCATGAGATTCAGTGCACGAGTTTCAGAGCATGAGATTCAGGGCATGAGATTCAGGTCATGATTTTCAAGGCAGGAGATTCAGGGCAGGTGTTTCAGTGCAGGAGTTTCAGGACATGAGATTCAGGGCATGAGTTTCAGTGCAGTAACTTGAGGTCATGAGATTCAGTGCACGAGTTTCAGAGCGTGAGATTCAGGGCATGAGATTCAGGGCATGAGTTTCAGGGCAGGAGATTCAGGGCAGGTGTTTCAGTGCAGGAGTTTCAGGGCATGAGATTCAGGACATGAGATTCAGGGCATGAGTTTTAGGACAGGAGATTCAGGCATGAGTTTCAGGGCATGAGTTTCAGGGCATGAGTTTCAGGGCAGGAGTTTCAGGGCATGTATTTCAGGGCGTGAGTTTCAGGATATGAGATTCATGGCATGAGTTTCAGTGCAGGAGTTTCAGGGCATGAGATTCAGGGCATGAGTTTCAGGGCATGAGATTCAGGGCAGGTATTTCAGGGCATGTAATTCAGGGCATGAGTTTCTGGGCAGATGATTCAGGGCATGAGTTTTAGGGCATGTGATTCAGGGCATGAGTTTCAGTGCATGAGTTTCAGGGCAGGAGTTTCAGGGTATGTGATTTAGGGCATGAGTTTCAGGGCATGAGATTCAGGGCTTGAGTTTCAGGGAATGAGGTTCAGGGCATGAGTTTCAGGGCATGAGATTCAGGGCATGAGTTTCAGTGCAGGAACTTGAGGGCATGAGATTCAGTGCACGAGTTTCAGAGCATGAGATTCAGGGCATGAGATTCAGGGCATGATTTTTAAGGCAGGAGATTCAGGGCTGGTGTTTCAGTGCAGGAGTTTCAGGGCATGAGATTCAGGGTATGAGATTCAGAGCATGAGATTCAGGGCATGAGTTTCAGGGCATGAGATTCAGGGCAGGTATTTCAGGGCATGTAATTCAGGGCATGAGTTTCTTGGCAGATGATTCAGGGCAGGAATTTTAGGGTATGTGATTCAGGGCATGTAATTCAGGGCATGAGTTTCTGGGCAGATGATTCAGGGCAGGAATTTTAGGGCATGTGATTCAGGGCATGAGTTTCAGTGCATGACTTTCAGGGCAGTAGTTTCAGGGTATGTGATTTAGGGTATGAGTTTCAGGGCATGAGATTCAGGGCTTGAGTTTCAGGGCATGAGATTCAGTGCAGGAGTTTTAGGGCATGTGATTCAGGGCACGAGTTTGAGTGCATGAGTTTCAGGGCAGGAGTTTCAGGGTATGTGATTTAGGGCATGAGTTTCAGAGCATGAGATTCAGGGCATGAGATTCAGGGTATGATTTTCAGGGCAGGAGATTCAGGGCATGAGTTTCAGGGCATGAGATTCAGGGCAGGTATTCCAGGGCATGTAATTCAGGGCATGAGTTTCTGGGCAGATGATTCAGGGCATGAGTTTTAGGGCATGTGATTCAGGGCATGAGTTTCAGTGCATGAGTTTCAGGGCAGGAGTTTCAGGGTATGTGATGTAGGGCATGAGTTTCAGGGCATGAGATTCAGGGCTTGAGAATAAGGGCATGAGTTTCAGAGCATGAGATTCAGGGCATGAGATTCAGGGCATGATTTTCAGGGCAGGAGATTCAGGGCAGGTGTTTCAGTGCAGGAGTTTCAGGGCATGAGATTCAGGGCATTAGATTCAGGGCATGAGTTTCAGGACAGGAGATTCAGGGCATGAGTTTCAGGGCATGAGTTTCAGGGCATGAGATTCAGGGCATGAGATTCAGGGCTTCATTTTCAGGGCAGGAGATTCAGGGCAGGTGTTTCAGTGCAGAGTTTCAGGGCACGAGATTCAGGGCATGAGATTCAGGGCATGAGTTTCAGGGCATGAGTTTCAGGGCATGAGTTTCAGGGCAGGAGTTTCAGGGCATGTGATTGAAGGCGTGAGTTTCAGGATATGAGATTCATGGCATGAGTTTCAGTGCAGGTGTTTCAGGGCATGAGTTTCAGTGCATGAGTTTGAGGGCAGGAGTTTCAAGGCATGAGATTCAGGGCATGAGTTTCAGTGCATGAGTTTGAGGGCAGGAGTTTCTGGGCATGAGATTCAGGGCATGAGTTTCAGGGCATGAGATTCAGGGCAGGTATTTCTGGGCTTGTAATTCAGGGCATGAGTTTCTGGGCAGATGATTCAGGGCATGAGTTTTAGGGCATGTGATTCAGGGCATGAGTTTCAGTGCATGAGATTCAGGGCAGGAGTTTCAGGGCATGAGATTCAGGGCTTGAGTTTCAGGGAATGAGGTTCAGGGCATGAGTTTCAGGGCATGAGATTCAGGGCATGAGTTTCAGTGCAGGAACTTGAGGGCATGAGATTCAGTGCACGAGTTTCAGAGCATGAGATTCAGGGCATGAGATTCAGGCATGATTTTTAAGGCAGGAGATTCAGGGCTGGTGTTTCAGTGCAGGAGTTTCAGGGCATGAGATTCAGGGTATGAGATTCAGGGCAGGTATTTCAGGGCATGTAATTCAGGGCATGAGTTTCTGGGCAGATGATTCAGGGCAGGAATTTTAGGGCATGTGATTCAGGGCATGAGTTTCTGTGCAGATGATTCAGGGCAGGAATTTTAGGGCATGTGATTCAGGGCATGAGTTTCAGTGCATGAGTTTCAGGGCAGTAGTTTCAGGGTATGTGATTTAGGGTATGAGTTTCAGGGCATGAGATTCAGGGCTTGAGTTTCAGGGCATGAGATTCAGGGCAGGAGTTTTAGGGCATGTGATTCAGGGCACGAGTTTGAGTGCATGAGTTTCAGGGCAGGAGTTTCAGGTATGTGATTTAGGGCATGAGTTTCAGAGCATGAGATTCAGGGCATGAGATTCAGGGTATGATTTTCAGGGCAGGAGATTCAGGGCAGGTGTTTCAGTGCAGGAGTTTCAGGGCATGAGATTCAGAGCATGAGATTCAGGGCATGAGTTTTAGGGCAGGAGATTCAGGGCATGAGTTTCAGGGCAGGAGTTTCAGGGCATGTAATTCAGGGCGTGAGTTTCAGGATATGAGATTCATGGCATGAGTTTGAGTGCAGGAGTTTCAGGGCATGAGATTCAGGGCATGAGTTTCAGGGCATGAGATTCAGGGCAGGTATTTCAGGGCATGTAATTCAGGGCATGAGTTTCTGGGCAGATGATTCAGGGCAGGAGTTTTAGGGCATGAGATTCAGGGCATGAGATTCAGGGCATGAGTTTCAGGGCATGAGATTCAGGGCAGGTATTTCAGGGCATGTAATTCAGGGCATGATTTTCTGGGCAGATGATTCAGGGCAGGAATTTTAGGGCATGTGATTCAGGGCATGAGTTTCAGTGCAGGAACTTGAGGGCATGAGATTCAGTGCACGAGTTTCAGAGCATGAGATTCAGGGCATGAGATTCAGGTCATGATTTTCAAGGCAGGAGATTCAGGGCAGGTGTTTCAGTGCAGGAGTTTCAGGACATGAGATTCAGGGCATGAGTTTCAGTGCAGTAACTTGAGGTCATGAGATTCAGTGCACGAGTTTCAGAGCGTGAGATTCAGGGCATGAGATTCAGGGCATGAGTTTCAGGGCAGGAGATTCAGGGCAGGTGTTTCAGTGCAGGGGTTTCAGGGAATGAGATTAAGGACATGAGATTCAGGGCATGAGTTTTAGGACAGGAGATTCAGGGCATGAGTTTCAGGGCATGAGTTTCAGGGCATGAGTTTCAGGGCAGGAGTTTCAGGCATGTAATTCAGGGCGTGAGTTTCAGGATATGAGATTCATGGCATGAGTTTCAGTGCAGGAGTTTCAGGGCATGAGATTCAGGGCATGAGTTTCAGGGCATGCGATTCAGGGCAGGTATTTCAGGGCATGTAATTCAGGGCATGAGTTTCTGGGCAGATGATTCAGGGCAGGAGTTTCAGGGTATGTGATTTAGGGCATGAGTTTCAGGGCATGAGATTCAGGGCTTGAGTTTCAGGGAATGAGGTTCAGGGCATGAGTTTTAGGGCATGAGATTCAGGGCATGAGTTTCAGTGCAGGAACTTGAGGGCATGAGATTCAGTGCACGAGTTTCAGAGCATGAGATTCAGGGCATGAGATTCAGGGCATGATTTTTAAGGCAGGAGATTCAGGGCTGGTGTTTCAGTGCAGGAGTTTCAGGGCATGAGATTCAGGGTATGAGATTCAGGGCATGAGTTTCAGGGCATGAGATTCAGGGCATGAGATTCAGGGCATGATTTTCAGGGCAGGAGATTCAGGGCAGGTGTTTCAGTGCAGGAGTTTCAGGGCATGAGATTCAGAGCATGAGATTCAGGGCATGAGTTTTAGGACAGGAGATTCAGGGCATGAGTTTCAGGGCATGAGTTTCAGGGCAGGAGTTTCAGGGCATGTAATTCAGGGCGTGAGTTTCAGGATATGAGATTCATGGCATGAGTTTGAGTGCAGGAGTTTCAGGGCATGAGATTCAGGGCATGAGTTTCAGGGCATGAGATTCAGGGCAGGAATTTCAGGGCATGTAATTCAGGGCATGAGTTTCTGGGCAGATGATTCAGGGCAGGAGTTTTAGGGCATGAGATTCAGGGCATGAGATTCAGGGCATGAGTTTCAGGGCATGAGATTCAGGGCAGGTATTTCAGGGCATGTAATTCAGGGCATGATTTTCTGGGCAGATGATTCAGGGCAGGAATTTTAGGGCATGTGATTCAGGGCATGAGTTTCAGTGCATGAGTTTCAGGGCAGTAGTTTCAGGGTATGTGATTTAGGGCATGAGTTTCAGGGCATGAGATTCAGGGCTTGAGTTTCAGGGCATGAGGTTCAGGGCATGAGTTTCAGGGCATGAGTTTCAGGGCAGGAGTTTTAGGGCATGTGATTCAGGGCATGAGTTTGAGTGCATGAGTTTCAGGGCAGGAGTTTCAGGGTATGTGATTTAGGGCATGAGATTCCGGGCATGAGATTCAGGGCTTGAGTTTCAGGGCATGAGGTTCAGGGCATGAGTTTCAGGTCATGAGATTCAGGGCATGAGTTTCAGTGCAGGAACTTGAGGGCATGAGATTCAGGGCATGAGTTTCAGAGCATGAGATTCAGGGCTTGAGATTCAGGGCATGATTTTCAGGCAGGAGATTCAGGGCAGGTGTTTCAGTGCAGGAGTTTCAGGGCATGAGATTCAGGGCATGAGATTCAGGGCAGGTATTTCAGGGCATGTAATTCAGGGCATGAGTTTCTGGGCAGATGATTCAGGGCAGGAATTTTAGGGCATGTGATTCAGGGCATGAGTTTCTGTGCAGATGATTCAGGGCAGGAATTTTAGGGCATGTGATTCAGGGCATGAGTTTCAGTGCATGAGTTTCAGGGCAGTAAGTTTCAGGGTATGTGATTTAGGGTATGAGTTTCAGGGCATGAGATTCAGGGCTTGAGTTTCAGGGCATGAGATTCAGGGCAGGAGTTTTAGGGCATGTGATTCAGGGCACGAGTTTGAGTGCATGAGTTTCAGGGCAGGGAGTTTCAGGGTATGTGATTTAGGGCATGAGTTTCAGAGCATGAGATTCAGGGCATGAGATTCAGGGTATGATTTTCAGGGCAGGAGATTCAGGGCAGGTGTTTCAGTGCAGGAGTTTCAGGGCATGAGATTCAGAGCATGAGATTCAGGGCATGAGTTTTAGGGCAGGAGATTCAGGGCATGAGTTTCAGGGCAGGAGTTTCAGGGCATGTAATTCAGGGCGTGAGTTTCAGGATATGAGATTCATGGCATGAGTTTGAGTGCAGGAGTTTCAGGGCATGAGATTCAGGGCATGAGTTTCAGGGCATGAGATTCAGGGCAGGTATTTCAGGGCATGAGTTTCAGGGCATGAGATTCAGGGCAGGTATTTCAGGGCATGTAATTCAGGGCATGATTTTCTGGGCAGATGATTCAGGGCAGGAATTTTAGGGCATGTGATTCAGGGCATGAGTTTCAGTGCAGGAACTTGAGGGCATGAGATTCAGTGCACGAGTTTCAGAGCATGAGATTCAGGGCATGAGATTCAGGTCATGATTTTCAAGGCAGGAGATTCAGGGCAGGTGTTTCAGTGCAGGAGTTTCAGGACATGAGATTCAGGGCATGAGTTTCAGTGCAGTAACTTGAGGTCATGAGATTCAGTGCACGAGTTTCAGAGCGTGAGATTCAGGGCATGAGATTCAGGGCATGAGTTTCAGGCAGGAGATTCAGGGCAGGTGTTTCAGTGCAGGGGTTTCAGGGAATGAGATTAAGGACATGAGATTCAGGGCATGAGTTTTAGGACAGGAGATTCAGGGCATGAGTTTCAGGGCATGAGTTTCAGGGCATGAGTTTCAGGGCAGGAGTTTCAGGGCATGTAATTCAGGGCGTGAGTTTCAGGATATGAGATTCATGGCATGAGTTTCAGTGCAGGAGTTTCAGGGCATGAGATTCAGGGCATGAGTTTCAGGGCATGCGATTCAGGGCAGGTATTTCAGGGCATGTAATTCAGGGCATGAGTTTCTGGGCAGATGATTCAGGGCAGGAGTTTCAGGGTATGTGATTTAGGGCATGAGTTTCAGGGCATGAGATTCAGGGCTTGAGTTTCAGGGAATGAGGTTCAGGGCATGAGTTTTAGGGCATGAGATTCAGGGCATGAGTTTCAGTGCAGGAACTTGAGGGCATGAGATTCAGTGCACGAGTTTCAGAGCATGAGATTCAGGGCATGAGATTCAGGGCATGATTTTTAAGGCAGGAGATTCAGGGCTGGTGTTTCAGTGCAGGAGTTTCAGGGCATGAGATTCAGGGTATGAGATTCAGGGCATGAGTTTCAGGGCATGAGATTCAGGGCATGAGATTCAGGGCATGATTTTCAGGGCAGGAGATTCAGGGCAGGTGTTTCAGTGCAGGAGTTTCAGGGCATGAGATTCAGAGCATGAGATTCAGGGCATGAGTTTTAGGACAGGAGATTCAGGGCATGAGTTTCAGGGC